>NC_048220.1:133816188-134030043 GCF_002007445.2 Ailuropoda melanoleuca
AACTGTATGGTGATTAACATAATATAATAAAATTAAATTAAAAAAAAAAAAGCAACGCTGCATTATACTTTGACTTGACTTCCTGAGGAATCAAATAAGCCCTGGGGATGCCCTGAGCAACAGAAGAATTGTGTCAGTATGTGGCCGTGGATTCTCCCGTCCTTGAGGAAGAGGACCCAAATACTTCCAATATTCTACGGCCCTAGAAATGGCCATCAATGCTTTCCTATCCATTGTTTACAGAGGCAGGACAATCAAAGCAATTCTGTCAGCAAAGGGTCCTTCGTCATTTTTAGTGACAGCTGGAAGTCTTAGAAACTTCTCTCAGAGGATGCAGCAGGATGTTGAAGGAATTGCAACTTTTAGCAGGAGTCTCAGGGTGCCAAGTTCAACACATGGCTGAAAGATGCTTAGTCCCTAATCAAGCAAATGGGAGCAAGACGGTCAGAGGGCTTCCAGAGGGTGCCCGGTCCATTACGCAACACAGAGCGCTCCACCTTTCTCCAAAAAGTAGAGGAGAGGCAGCTTTTTAATTTTTTTTAACCACATACCATATAGGAATGTCCTAGAAACAGATCACCTGGGGGGAGGGGGGTGGATACAGAAAACAAAGAAGTGAATGTCCAAGAAATTACAGTACAATTCTATGTATCTTTCCTCTTACATAAAAACCTAGAGCAAGGGAAGACTGCCTTCAACCATCAGTACATCAAGAGGTTTTATTTGATTACATGAAACTTTAGTTTTTAAAGGCCGATTTTCCCTTTGAATAAGTAAAGGTAATTACCAATTCCTTTCTAACCATTTCTCTCTGTATTTGGTGCTTGATCTCCTTCCAAAACTACAAAAAGGTAGAAAAAAATTGTGGGGAGTCACTGATTCTGGAGAAGGAAGTAACTGTCCCTGGCAAAGTGAGGGGAGTACCATCCGTGGTCACTGTTGATGGAAGTCAACCTCCTGTCCACCAGACATGCCTCAGAACGGGGGGAGGTGGTGAGTCTGTGATATGTGTTTTTCATTTAAATTAAACTGTGCCTGGGTCAAGCCAGGATCCAAAGTCTTCAGAGAAAGTAGAACTCCATGTGATATTTTGAGTCCAAACAGAAACAGGAAATTCCACTGACCTCTGGAGAGAGAATAAGTTCCCTTGAGAAGTTCTCACTTAGTTTTCCATATTGAATGAGTTCTGGATGGTTCGAATGACATCCTGAACCACATGCAAACAATCTCAACTATCCTTAGTGTTGAGTAAAGTTCAAACAGCCCAAAATTATTTCAAAACTTGGCATCTATTGTACTGCAAACGAGCAAAGTTAAATTCTAAAATCACAGGAGAGATGAAAGTGGTTTTTCATATTCTTTATGATATCCAGCCTACCCAAAAAATTCAACCATTGAAGTCATTTTATTAAGCATACTATCTTGAAGTCCCTTTATTAAAATAAATACGCTGTAAGTCGCAGGAGGGGGTACACGTCACCACTCAGAGCTGTAAATCATCTGGTTAGGTTAATTACCTATCACTTCACAGAATGTAAATGAGGAAAGGAGAGAAAAGAACTAACATTTATGTAGCTCTTTCTGGATGCCTGCATTTAGCTAAGTTCTTTATGTAACTTTCGTTATTGAATCCTTGCGAAGTTACGGTAAAATTAAGTAAAATATGTATTACTTTTTAAAAATTTTACAGTTGTGGCGCCTGGGTGGCTCAGTTGGTTAAGCATCTGGCTTCAGCTCAGGTCATGATCCCAGGGTCCTGGGATGGAGCCCCACCTCGCTGGGCTCCCTGCTCAGAGGGGAGCCTGCTTCTCCTTCTCCTTCCGCCCCTCCCCCTGCTTCTCTTTCTCTCTCTCTCTCTCTCTCTTGCTCTCTCTCTGGATCACTCTCTCTCTCAAATGAATAAATGAAATCTTTTTTAAAAAATAAACATTTTACAGTTAAAGTAATTGAAACTTGGAGATGTTAATAACTTGCCCACAGCTTTACAACTAAGAAGAATCTGGTTTTGAATCCAGGTTGGTCTGATACCAAACCCCACCAGAGTAGTATTCATCTAATGTTTGAAGGAGGAAAGGAATACGAAGAGAATAGAGCAGTGCTGTCCAATAAAAATAGAATGTGAGACAAACCAAGAAACAGGCTCTTAACTGCAGAGAACAAACTGATGGTTACCAGAGGGGAGATGGGGAGGGGAATGGAAGAAACAGGTGATGGGGATTAAAAAGTATGCTTATCATGATGAACACTGAGCAATGTATAGAATTGTTGAATCATTATATTGTGTGCCTGAAACTAACATAACACTGTATGTTATGTTACACTGGACTTAAAATTTAAAACTTAAAAAAAATAATAATAATAAATAAAAACAAAAAAATAGAATGTGAAATATATACGTAATTTCAAATTTTTTGTAGCTATGTTGAGAACATAAAGAGAAGCAAGTGAAATTAATTTTAGAAATATATTTTATTTACTCCAATGTATCCAAAATACTAGCACTTCAACATGCAATCAGTGTACTAATTATTTTTGAGACAATCTATGAGACAATTTACATTCTTTTTCATACACAGGTCTTTGAAATCCAGTATATATTTTTACATTTATAACTCATCTTAATTCAGACTAACCCCATTTTAAGTACTCAACAGCCACATGTGGCAGGTGGCTACCATATTGACTAGTGCCACCCCAGAGCACTGATTCCTTGCAGATTTATACCATTCATAAATTTAATCATTATAAATTAGGTCTTCACCTAAATTGCTTCTTAAAATATTGATCAAGACAAGTTCCTCAAAAAGAGTTACAGTAGACCCAGCAATCTCACTTGTAGGTAAAAGAGAAATGATATAAAAGGAAAACATTTCAGAGAGATATGAAAACATGTTTCCACAAAAACTCATACACAAATGTTCACACCAGCATTATTCAAAATAGTCAAAATGTAGAAACAACACAAATGTCTATCAACTGAGAAATGGGTAAGTAAAATGTGTTGTGCTCATAGAATGGAATATTATTTAACAATGAAAAGGAATACAGTACTGACACATGCCACAACACCAATAAACCATAAAAATATTATGCTAAGGGGAATAAGCCAATTACAAAAGAGCACATATGATATGACTCCATTTATATGAAATATTCAGAATAGACAAATCTGTAAAGACTGGAAGTTGGTTAGTTGATGTCTAGGGATGCAGTGGTTGGGAGGATATGGGGAGTGACTGCTAATGGGTATGGAATTTCTTTTTGGAGTGATGAAAATGTTCTAAGATTGATTGTGGACATACAATTAAACACTGACTTGTACAATTTAAGTGGGTAAATTGTGTGGTATATGAATTACATCTCAATGGAGTTGTCATATTAAAGAAATAAACTCATCTGAACCCTCAAAAAATATTGAGAAAAGCAAAAGCTTAAATAGAAAGTTCCTAAACGGATAGTTATCTGTTAATCAATAATCTCCTGCCCGTGCTGCTCCTGGTCTTGCCTTCGAGGAAAGAATCCATCCAGCAAACCTGCAGGGAGGACTAGCTTGCAGTCAAACACTTTGTTAGATGATCAAGATAGGGCCACCGACCAATAAAGCTTGTGGTCTAGAGAAATTGGCATGGAAAGAAACAAACAAATATAAGCCATTGGAAATAGACCTATAATGGGGACTCTATACAGAGACTCCTAGGATACTCTTAGGAAAAGAAGGTAAACAAAGCATTTCCTAGATCTACCAGCGCAATGACTCTTCCAAAGGGATTGATTAAAATAATTTGTCATGGCTTCTTTTTAGTGACCTCATTTTTTAAGCACTCTTAAGAACAAATCACACCTAATTTTCTTCTTTAGAATTTTCCAAGATTCCTCAGCATGCTCATTGTTTCAATGGGCTCTAGATTCCAACTGTTCCCATGTTTTAAAAACAGGGAAAAGGCTTGGCAGCTCCAGTCTTGAGAATTTTTCTCATTTCCTGATGATTCCTCAATGAAAGGAGTCTGGTAAACAAAAGCTGTCAAAATCTAACTCGACACATGCTCATCAGGAAACATGTTCACGAATGTTTTTAGCAGTGTTCTTCATAAAGGAAGCAATACAAGTATCTATCAACAGTACAGCTACTAAATGTCATCGTCATTAGTTTACCATACCATGGCATCTTACATAGTGAAAACCAATGGATCAGGTTACACGCATCAACGTGGCTGAATTTCAGAAACAACATGGATCCAAAGATCCAAAGAAACAAATCATTCATATAAAGTTCAAGAATAGGCAAAAATAAAAACACTATTTACTGATACACTCACATTATGGTTATAGACACACACACGCACACACACACACATACACGCACACAAACACACACCCCGCAGTAAAAACCAAGGATATGATTAACACAAAATTCAGGACGGTGGTTTTGAGGGGTGGGGAGTGGGGAAGGAAACGGGATCTGATTGGAGCACACAGGGCGTTCTGGGGTGCTGGTGATTCTTCATTTCTCAGCATAGATGTTCATTTTTGTTTAAACACATTTTCGCATACTGCTTGTATATTTTGCAGTGTTTTAAATCACGAAACTAACTAGGACAAAACACCAACAACTGTGCTGGTCAAGTAGGTTTTCATGGGCACCTATCACTTTATGCACATGTTATTCTGGTTTATCAGTCTGTAATAGATTCTGCATTTGCCGGATTCTGAAATTCAATGCTGCTTAAAGTATACAGATTCCTTTGTCTGCAAGGAGCTTTAGAATCTGGCAAGATATTTGAGATAGAAGATTCCTGGAACCTCAGAAGGGCTGCCAGGGCGTGAGCGTGCACCTCCCCCCTCCACCCTCCTCTGGCTTATGGCCTGGCCTGGCCAGTGAAAGCAAAGTCAGAGAAGCAAAAGGGAATATGGGCACAGGGGCCTGATACCTTCATTGTTTAAATTTTTGTCCTTGGACATCAAAAACTCCCAAAGATGGGGAGTGGGGGTCATAGTAGTCTCTTGGCAAACAATAATGGAAGAAGCCCTAACCCACCTACTCATCATTCGCATAGATCACGCTTCTAGACACCTGCCTGGACAGAGGCCCAAAAGAAACTTTGGCACAGGAATTGCCTTTGCATTTAGTAAGCTGGTTTACCTGAAATGCACTAAAAGCTACACGACTCTTAACGCTCCCAGCTAGCCAGAGTCTAAGCGCCGAATGTAATCCGTTCAAAATACAGAAACAGCCACACCGGCTTATTTCTCCAGAAATATTCAGGTTTCTATTCTGCGAGAAGTCAGATTTTTACTTATTAGCTCTCCATGCAGGGAAGACAAGTAACAAAGATTTTAAACTGTGCCACAGTAACTCATTCCCCCAGAAGGGTGTATTAGACAAAGAGATGGCTCGGGGGCTCTAAAGTTTTTTCAAATAAAATCAAGGTGTATTTCCTAAATTCAAGTTTGCGCAGGTATGCACGTCAGCGGCCTCCAGAGGTCAGTGGCTGGAAATGGCTGTCCCGGATGAATTCACAGCTCAGGGGCCTTGTTGACCGTGTGTGCTCTCTGTCCGTTCCACTCAGCCTGCCTGAATTTGATCAGCCAACACTTCATTTTGGCTAGAATCGGGGACTGTGCCCAAGGCCAGGATGGGGTTAACAGAGGGGCAGTGAAAACATTTGAGCCTGTTTCTCCATTCCCCTCCTCTCCTGAAAGGCCAACTGCTGGTTATCACCACCAGAAAATAACCCTCTAAAGTCCCCCTTCCCACCCTATGGCTCCTTTGCATCTTGCACAAAATACCCAAAATAACTTGAATCTGTCTTATTTTCCTCAAACTATTGATTCTCAACAAAAAGGTATCAGAGTGGGGATAGGACATGTCCCCCAAGCCCATCAGTCGGGATCCTTTGAGGGACACATTCAACTTAGTAACCCACTCCAGATTCTGGTAAGTGTAGTCTACCCTTCAGGCTGAGTGTTCGGGAGCAGAAAAGGAACTTGAAATTTTTTTTAAGTGATTTTGGCCTCAATCCTTGGCATAGCTACACGGTCGTGATTTTCACCTGCATTCCACTCTGTCTTATCCCGTATCTTATACATTGGTGGTTTTAGGTCTTTCTGCACATTAGAATTGCCCAGATGGATTTTTAAAAATAAAGACCACCGCCCTGGCCTCATCCTGAGATTCTGACTGAATTGGTCTGTGGTGGGGGCTCAGGACCTGCCCTTTTTAAAACCTCCCCCAGATGTTTTTGAAAGCACGGCTAGGGTTGAAAAGCATCATGTAAAGGCCAAGTGAAAACATGGGAAGATGAAAGGGAGCCATAAACCGGAGATTTTACTCAAGATGTTTATCTATTTGTGTTTAAATTCTGTAGGGGGCACCTGGGGGGCTCAGTTGGTTGACCGTCAGACTCTTTAGGCTCAGGTCGTGATCTCAGGGTCATAAGATCAAGCCCCACATTAGGCTCTGTGCCGAGCACAGAATCTGCTTGGGTTTCCCTCTCTCCCTCTACCCCTCCCCCCTCCACCATCCCACTCATGCACTCTCTCTCTCTAATTAATTAATTTTGGATGAGAAAGAGAAGAAGGGGTACCTTAGTGAATGTCAAAATGACTGTTGTAGGATAGAACATGGAGTTTGGAGTTGTAGGAAGACCTGAACTGACATTAGATCCCACCACGCACGTAGCAGCTGTGTGCCCTCAGACTGAGAAAGCAAATATGGGTTGGCTGGGGAACCAAGTGAAGACTAAGAAGTGTCACTGACCAGCGTTAGGAAGATCGTTCCCCTTTCTCAACATAGCAGACTGTAGAATTATGATAAAGGTTTGCAGATCGGTCTGGATCCCAGTCCAAGTCTTGGGTTTTAGCCCCCATGACCTTGGGTGCACTACCTATTCTCATCTGTAAAACTGGGACCTTGGGGTAGCTATCTCCTGGGGTTCTTGTGAGACAGCCCCAGGCGCACAGTCAATGCCCGGTTGATAGTAGTTTATTCATCCAGATAGAGTCACGTTCCTGTCCTCCCCCCCTGCTCCACATTGTGGAATCCAGGAGAGCGAATGAGGGGATGCCAAAATGAAGAGTTAACTGACAACTAGAACAGGTGTTCTTAGTTGCTTAGGGAACAGGACTCTATTTTCATTCACAATTTTCGACCAACACGTCTTCGGCATCAGGCACCACTTTAGGTCTATTCTAAGGGTTCCCTTGTGGGGGGCCTGGGCGGCACAGCGGTTAAGCGTCTGCCTTCGGCTCAGGGCGTGATCCCGGCGTGATGGGATCGAGCCCCACATCAGGCTCCTCTGCTATGAGCCTGCTTCTTCCTCTCCCTCTCCCCCTGCTTGTGTTCCCTCTCTCGCTGGCTGTCTCTATCTCTGTCAAATAAAAAAAAAATCTCTAAGGGTTCCCTTGTGATGTTAATATTATCATAGCGTCTCAGTTGTCCATGTGGGCTGCTGTTAACAAAAATACCAGAGACTGAGTGGCTTAAACAACACCCATTTATTTCTCACAGTTCTGGAAGCTGGGAAGTCCAAGAGCAAGCTGTGCCGGCAGATCCAGCATCTGGGGAGAGCCTACTGCCTGACCGCATAGATGGTAAGCTTCCCTCTGGGCTCCCACTGGTGTAAGAGACTGAGGGAATCCTCGAGGCTCTCTTTGATCAGGGCATCATCTCACTCATGAGGCCTCCAGCCTCACTACCTAATCACCTCCAAAAGATCCGACTTCCTAATACTTTCACACTGGGGGTTAAGATTTCAACATACACATTTTGGGAGGACACAAGCATTCAGTCCATCACACTTAGCCACATCACAGATAAAGAAGAGAGCTTGGTTATGGAGCCCCAACACTGAGATGGAATCTGGACCTAGACTTTCTAACTCCAAGGCTACGTTCCCTTTCTTGGTGAGTTCATCTGGTCTCACCATATGCTTATGTGGTCCAAACAAATATCTCCAGCTCAGACTTCTCTGAACTTTCAACTCACATATCCAACAACATTTGTGGTATTTCTGGTGGGATATCTATTAAGCGTCTCAAATTTAATGTAGAGAAAACTGAGCTTCTGACAACACGCCCCCCCCTCCAACCACCAACTCCTCTGAGTCCTCTGCACCAACTCGGTAAATGGTAAAGGGCAGCAGAGTATGCCCCCCAAATATGGCCGCAGGAGTTCAGGACTTGCCCCCCCAAAGTATGCTGCTTTCGAATACTGATTATTTTGAGCTCTAATCACCTGAAAACAGCGACAAGGAGAGGCTTTCTCTGAACTCCCCTTATCTGCCTAAAGACAACTCCTCCAAAAAGAACTCAATTGTCACAGATTCCTTCCTGGGAGTTTCATCAACTGGGTAGGATTGACTCTTATCACAGGAGAGGAGACACCACACCCAGCAAACTCGGTCACAAACTGTCCTACCTCCCATCGTGCTTCTGAGGGCCCCCTCCTTTTTCCCAAAGATCATTCACTCCCCCCAAGAGGTCTACATGCCTTCCCCTCATCTTCCCTTATTAAGAATGTCACTTAGACCTGAATTCTAAATCCATCTCTTCGACTTACTCATTTTTGCTCAGTTTCTCCCTTGTACCCATGAGGTATACCTGTGAATACACTTGGTTTGTTTTTTCCTCTGTTAATTTGCTCAGTTTCTCCCTTGTACCCATGAGGTATACCTGTGAATACACTTGGTTTGTTTTTCCCTCTGTTAATCTGCCTTTTATCACGGGGCTCAGCCAAGAACTCAGAGGGGTAGAGGGAAGATCATTTTTCCTCTCCTACAATGGTAATTCCATCCCACAGCAGCACGGGCGAAAACTCTGGAGTCATTCCTGACCCTTCTCCCATATCCCACATCTAATCTGCCAATAAATCCTATCAACTCTGCCAAAACTTACAGAATCTGATGGCTACCCCTCCCCTACGCCACGTCCCTGCTCAAAGCCACCACCACCTCTTACCTGTATAACTGCACCAGTCCTCTTATGGTTTCAGGCCCCCAGTCCGATCACCCCACAACATATTTTCAACCCCGAAGTCAGCGTGATCTTGTTAAAACATAAGTCAGATCACAACTCCCTCTGGTCAAAACCATCCAACAGCTTCCCACCTCATCTCATGACCTGTTCCTGATCTGGACGTGCCCACCCACCCGTTCCCCTCTCCCTCTTCCTTCTGACCCTGCTCTCTCACTCACTCCCCTCTGTGCGCACTGGCCTTCATGGTGCCTGGCATTCTCCTGCTTTCTCTCCTTGCTTCTGCTCTTGTCTCTGCCTACCATGCTTTCCCCCACTACCCTCCGGACTCACTCTCCTTCTTTAAGATCTTTACTCCAAGTTGATGTCATCCTGTTCAGTGGGACTTCTCTGAGCACCCTATCCAAATCTGAAAACCGCCTTCTACCTTACCCCTTTCCCCTTGCTGTCTTGCCCCGAAGGGGATCAGAGAATGCCACCTGCAGGGCGCCTGGGTGGCTCAGGCCGTTAAGCATCTGCTTCTTGACTTCGACTCAGGTTGTGATCTCAGGGTCCTGGGATGGAGCCCCATGTTGGGCTCCACAGTGAATGGGAAAGGGGGGGTGTCTGCTTGAGGATTCTCTCCCTCCCCTTTTGCTGCCCTCCTCCACTCATGCATGCTCTCTCATAAATAAAATGTAAAAAAAAAAAAAGAAGAAGAAGAAAGAAAATGCCACCCCAAAACATGCCATTTGAGCATAAGGATTATCTTGAATTGAAGGCAACGGAGACAAAGCAAACCCAAAAAGATCTCTCTGCCCTCCCCCATCGGCCAAAAAGCAGGGCTTAAATTTGCCTTTCCTGTACCACGAAGACGAGAACAATCCTAATCACCAGAAACACACCAGGATTAATCTGCATAAACAAATCTCAGCAAATAACCCTTCTCTACCCTTAGCCATCCCCCCATACTTCCTTGTCACTTGCCCGCAAGTGATTGGCTCTAAAAGCCCAAACCCCCTTTCCTTTGTTCTTTGTCACTTCTCCACAATGTATCACCTTTTGTCAAAATGGCATATAAGCCCTTGAGCCTAACCACTTTCTTAGATTTTTCACTTCTCTTCTGTAATGCCCCCGTGCATGTAAAATTAAAAATCTTAGGAAAATGTCGAGGCCTTTTCTCCTGTTCATCTGTCTTCTGACAGCCTAATTCACAGACCCCAGGCACTGAACCTAGAGGACAAGTTCTTTTCTCACCCTACGATCACTTCTAACGTACCATGTATTTTCCTATCAGCCTTGTTTGTGGTGTGTCTCCTTGCGCTAGAAGGTAAGTTCTCCAAAGGCCGAGATCCTCGCCTGTTTTGATCACTACTGTCTCTTCAGTGCCTAGAATATTGCCCAGCACATAATATAGGCTTAATCAATATTGGTTGAATGAATAAATGAATGGAGTATTTCCCCTACAAATAGTTCCTAGGAAGGCAGCCATGTGAAAACTCTAAAATTCTAATATTAAGTGAAAGATGTGAACAGTCATAAGAATATTCTTAATCATTGGTGCAAGTAGTCAAGAGGGCAAAAGTATGGGAAATAATTCAGAACACTAGCCTAGAAGCCAACAAGGCTATTTTTATTCTTGATACCATGCCACTGGGCAGAGCCTCAAGCTTCTTGGGAAATGGGTGGGGGGGTTAATAACTGACATTTTCAGTAAGAATCAGTAGGAAAAACAGTCTCTAGAAACTGGAATTTTTAAAAAAAAATGTATACCCAAGAATTTATTAGAGAATAATTTGGTCATTCAGCTAAACTCAAAGGATAAGATGAGAAAATGGAAATGAAACTTGGTCTAGAATGACGTTCAAGATGTATTTGGGCCAAAGTGTCATCTACCATTGTTAGGGGAACTCCCAGAAGCTGCCAGAGCTGGGGCTCCGGCCAGCAAGGGATTATCTCCAGGAAAGTGTTCCCTGAGTGTTTTCCAACCACACCCACGACGATTTGGTGCCCTCCTCCGTAAACCCCAAATGCCGCCTTTGGTTGGTGCCAATTTTCATATTTTTGAAAAATGCTTTTGCGATGCAGCTTAGAAAGTGGAGAGAAACAGACTTTGGGGGAGGCGCTCCCCCCATCTGCTTCCTCCACAACCGTGACTCGCCGACACCTGGCCTGACTCTCAGGCAGAGGATCCAGGATTTTTCTGTTTCAAAGCAAAGCAGAGAAGACTTAGCTCCTGGCCGCTTGTAAATCTCTCCCAGAACTCCTAATAAAAGCACAGTCCGTGTATCATGGTTCTTGGTGTCGTCTTTTCTCAAATTTACACTTTTCTTCACGTAGAAGAAATGATCTGCGATGTGGAAGGTAGCTATTCGGATTTCCCCCCACGGGAAGTTGCCTAGAATCACCTCCCTATTTGGACTTCCTTTGTCATCCAGGTACACCGTTTTCTGGAGGTTGAAATTCAGGAAGCACAGCCTACAATTTTCTCCTCTCTCTTTCACATCTGCTTCTTCCGTTCAAATCAAAGTGACCGAACCACCAGTTTGGCAAGTCCTGTCTGTTGTTTTTTTTTCCTTGGGGACTCGGGGCTGCCCAGCGGTGCCGATGTAGCTCAGCCTAGCCAAGGACTTTTTATCTTAGGCTCTCGGTGGAGGTTTACGGGACAAAGGGAGACTCATTAACAGGCGAGGTTGTCTGGAAATTGGTGAAATCATTGGATGAGCCTCAGATTTTTCACCACATCTGTTACTTGTTGCTTTCATTATAGTAGCTTTCCTCTGGCTCAATATGGGGACAGCCTGTTTGCCAAGGTGAAACGTGACTCCAGAACCAATACCTTGGTGAAAACGTTCACTCCCTCCCCGCCCTGGGTTTAGCAGCAGGTTTCTGCTACGTTTAATTGAGCTAAACTAAACTAACCCTACTCAATGGCTGACAAATATAATCCAAAGCTATCATTTTAATGTAGTATCATTAATGGTATCATTTTAATATAGTATCTCAATTTCTCTAGATTTTTCTGCCCCCCATTTCACTTAACTATTTCCGAATTGCCGATATAAGCTTTCTTCTGCGTTATATTTGTCTATTGGAGGGGGGCTACTTCTGGTCACACTTGCTATGGAGGTGAATATTTAAATATTTCATTTAAAACTTTATCTTACCCTGTTCAAATGAGATGAGTTATTTCCTTTTGTCCAAGTATTTAAAGAGACTGACCACAAAATATTTTACTATTACCAACATTATTTTTACCAATATTATCTTAAACATCATCAACAACAGTATTCTATTTTTAAATGTATTACATCCTCAGCATATATAGAAACTTTTAATTTAATGTTCTTGCAGGTTATTGACAGGAACCTAGAATTCTAGGAGACACACAAAGTTGAGTTCTATATTCGATGCAAGGAGAGGAAAGATGGGGATTGGAGGGGCTTGGCTCATGGGCGGAACTGAAAAGAGAGAGTTTTTCACAGAAATGTTTCTCACATCAGGAAATTCCAGAGAGTTCTTTCAGAGCAGGAATCACGACCAACATGGGAGAGAAACACCATTTCCTAATTGAACTCCACCTGCCATAAGGAGGTGGCATTGGTCATTCAGCTAAACTCAAGGAGTAAGATGAGAAAATGGAAATGAAACTTGGTGACACTTAGGTGACCACTGACCTAAGAGACGTTTCTAAGCAGCAGCTGTTCCCAGGATGCTGCATGTCTACTTGTCTTGGTTCCAAAAGAGGAAGCTCTTCTCCAGTTAACGCTAAGGCCAAAGGAGCAGGAAGGCTGGAGCGGATTCCAGTACACGGTGAGGCTGCCCAGAGGGCATGAGAGCAGTTCGCCAGCTTTTGCACAGATTTACCCAGATAACATCGAATCACCTTGAATATATAGAAAAATTCCTCGTGAAAGCCTGTTTTGAAAAAAAAAATTGCAATCCGCTTCTGTCAAATAAAAAATTACACCTAAGCGATTCTCAAGGAAACTAAGAGCAATTTCATTAAAATTCCTCTGAAGTGTATTTGGGTTGCTTACACTAAGCTTTCCTATCTTCGTTTTCATGGTCATGAAACAATAGGAAGGGGCCATAGAAGGGTTTCTGTTGCTGGGTTTCTTGCATGAGGGGTGGGGAGGGGAATGACCTCATTTACATTTCAGCTCTGTTTGAAAATCAGAAAGATGCCTGTCCCCAAGTGTCTCCCATCTGGTTCTTAAGCTAGCCCTCTCTCACTATCCTTATTGTTCTTTTTTCTAATTTCATCTACGTTCACTTGGTGCCAAAGCCAAACTCCACGGTGTTCTATAAAAGCCTGTGGCTAAGTTCCATTAGATAGAATACAAAATTAAGGTATCTAACATTTATAGAGCAATTCACTATAAGCCAAGTTCTGCCAGATTCTATTCAGAGCGCTTTGCCTGTGTAATCGGGCTCTAGCCTCCTTACAACCCAAGGAGGTAAGTGTTGCGAATGCCATCCCCATTGTACAGACAAGCAAACTGAGACAAAAGAAAGAAATGACTCGGCCCAAACCCTCAGGGTGTGAATGTCAGAGCCAAGCAAGCCAGCCTTGGAGCCACCCCCTTTCTCTTAGGGCAACAAGTCCACAAAAACACAAAGGGAAGGAAAAAAAGTCTTCATATTTGATTTTCAAATCTTTCAGATATTCTATACATTCAATCTTAAACTTTTAAAGCCCTATTATATCTTTATGTTCTCTATGTTGTCCCAGTGAGTATTTACCATCCCACTTCACCTAAAGAATTGTCATTTCAGAAAAATTGTTGGGGGGCACCTGGGTGGCACAGCGGTTAAGCGTCTGCCTTCGGCTCAGGGCGTGATTCCAGTGTTGTGGGATCGAGCCCCACATCAGGCTCCTCTGCTAGGAGCCTGCTTCTTCCTCTCCCACTCCCTCTGCTTGTGTTCCCTCTCTCTCTGGCTGTCTCTATCTCTGTCAAATAAAATAAATAAAATCTTTAAAAAAAAAAAATTGTTGGAATTTGCATGAGTAATCTATCCCAGTTAAAGACATTGCTCAATTCTGTGCTTTGCCTTAGATGCTCAATGTAAGAGAAAAAAACGTCTATTTGACCCCAAAGTAGAATTCATTCATTCACAGTTTTATGAAATTCTAGAAATCGAAAGTATGTCAGCATAAGTTGCAAAATTCCCAGTGTGTTGAAGGAAAAATACAAGTTGTTTCCACTGTTTAGTTAGTAAACACAATAGCGTATAGTAAAACTTTATCACCACACAGATATCCCAGTGAAAAACACCTACAGACCATATCATTACCATTCCTTTCCCTTCAGACAAAAAATTGTACTTCCTCAGTATTTCTAGCATTACCTTTCGCATCCTGACAGTAATACCAGCAGTGTAATAGTCAAATATCAAATGGTGTCAGGACTTTTCATGTTCTAGAAGAAAAGATTCCAGCATCTTCTATGTGAAAAATCTTTGAAGGAAGGGCCAATGCTATTTCGCACAGGTGCACGAAGCTTAACATCTGTGTCCTCTTGAGCCAGTAACCACTAACCCTAAAACACAGTTTTCATCTGTGGGTTTTAGATCTGATAAACAGTGTTAGGTTTTCCCACACCTTCAGAGCTGCCTTGTTTCCAGTAGCATTGTTGTGCAAGTCACCACAAGAATACAAAAGCTTTGAAACAAAACTTGGCGAGCATATCGATAACGTGAACTGCGATGTGAGGTCATGCTATTGTCGATGGTGTTTACTTCAGCAAATAGGAATTTGTGCTCTGCATTGTTCTGCATTGTTCTTCAAGGGTCAACAGAATATACAGTGAGACTCTTTTTTTGAATTGTAATCATTCGAATAAATTATTTAAATCCACTCATCAATTTAGAGGCTCCTTGAGGGCAAGAACCATTTTTGCTGGGCTGCTCGTCTTTGTGTCCTTCGTGGGTTTAGCAGTAGACTCTAATTGAAAATACACACACATGCACATGTCCATACAAACATAGCCAAGTGTTTATTGTTGAAGTGATTAAAGTGTAATTGAAATAGGTCCCTCTAATTACGATGGAACGGAGGGGAGCTCCCATGGAGGAGGGAGAGCACTTACAAGATTATTGTATGACTCCAGGCAAGGACCACGGGAACCAGGGGTTAGGAAAGTATTCATGGATTTCAACCAGACACTCCTCTCTGGAGCCCCTTCATTCTCCTGCCTTAGCCTGGGCGACATGCCTAGGACATTACGATTAATGAGAAAACAAGTCACCATGCTTAATTTTTTAGATCTTTCAGATACTTTATATATTCAGTTCTAAACTTGGATGAAAGTTGATTAAGCTTTATATTCTCTTACGTGTCTCAGTGAGTCAATTATCATCCTACTTCACCTAACGTTCTTCAATTGGGAAAAATAAAACAAATGAAAACAGTGATTTACCACATGAGTAGTCTATTCCGAGTAAACCGTCCTAGGGAGTTGTTTAGGAGGTAGAATCGGTGGGATGAGGGGTTGATTGGTGGAGGGGTATAAAAGAGTTACAAAAACACAGAGAGAGAAAGAGAGAGAGAGAGGCACCGCCTTTTCTCTATTTTGAGAAACTGGATACTGAAGATGGCAGTACCATTACTGGGAGCAGGAAGGCTGGAGGAGATCCTGCCAGAACAGCTATCACAAGAAGCCGCCTCCCCTCTCCCAAATGATCTGCCGTGATGGTTGGGGCCAGCTCCTTGACTGACGCCATTGGCATGATAATTAATCACTGTGTAGTTATTTCGCTCCAGATATTTCTGAAATGCTCCTAACAGTCCTGATCCAGCTAAAAAGCATAGTGTGTTGCATAGAGAACTGAGACACGTCCTAACCACTCAGACCATCCCTTGTAGGGCTGTATATTTGCTGTCACTGCTATTAGCAGTGACATTGTGGATGACCCAGCTGACTGACCGGCCGTGCTGAAGTCTGGCGACTTACTCAAAAGCGTAAGAATTAATCCTAACAGGTTTGAATTCGAAATGGCATACTGCCTTTTCTATGTGAGTACATCTTCAATTCGAGTGTCAGAAGAGTTTAGCTTTCACATGGAGTTGCAGAATTAGCTAACTGATGAACGAAGTGTTGAAGATAAAGCAGGAACCTGACCCTCAATAGGATTTTCCATGGTCAGCCTGATGGCTACAAAACTCTCTACCTGAGAACAAGCCCTTCCTGAGAGTTCCTCTGGTTTTAGAAATACCAGCACTTCTAAATGTTTATCTACCACCAATTTGAAAAGCCTATATTTCAACTTCTGTATCCTCATAGAACAGAAGAAAAATCTCTTTCCCATCTGAGTCATTCATGTTCCTTAGAATTTTACTGCTCCTTTCTGCAGCCAAAACAAATTCTGTCTCCAAAGGAAAGCAGGGCCTCTCGGGCTTGTTCCTGCTCCTACTTACTCATTCGCGGATGTAAAATGTGTATCTTGTACTCGCTGTGTGTCTCCTTGAGCACCTAGACGTCGTAGGTCCACTGGAAATCTGTGCTCAGGGGGTATCATGGCAGCCATATGCAGATGGGACAGGAAGAACAGCTGTGGATATGCCTCTTACACCATCTCTTCTCCCCCCTTCCTTCAGATTTCATTTACAAAACACATGCTCAAAGACAAAATTGTTTCAGAATTTCACGATGACAGTTCAGAGCACCCAACCAAGCATGATGCCCTTCTGAGCATGGGGCTCTGTGTGACCACACGGGTCACACATCCATGAAGCTGGCCCTGCTGACAATACAGACATAGAGATAGGGGAATCGATGAAAGGCTCACTCCAGAAATGTAATCTTATTGAGAAGACAATCGTCATCTTCCTCTGGCCCAAGTCAAAATTCTCACGAGTCCACCACAACAGCATCTGGATTCCAGAATATTCTACTAACTGAGGTGGGAATGGAAAGAAATGACATATGACCCAAAGACCAAGTTCTAGTTATCTGTTGCAATGTAACATACCTCCTAAAATAAGTGGCTTAACACCATCTTATTCGTCCTTGAGCCACCACATGGAGGGCCGCTTATCAAGAAGAAACTTGCTTCTTGTACTGTTACATGATCCAGAAATAAAATTCCATTGTGTTCGAGCCATTTATAGGTGTGTATATAGGTGTGTGTGATGTGTGTGGGGTGTGTGTGTATGTGTACGCAAAGAGAGAGAGAGGGAGAGAGAGGAGTTTGGACAAAGCTTGGCTGAGACATTCTTCCGTCCCTTATGGCACTGACGAGTGTCACTAGGTGGGATTCAGCTGCCACAGAATTGGATTCAGACGCCAGGGTCTTTCCACGTGGGGGCTCCTGCAGAGCAGCCAGGCTTCCTCCACGGCAGTCAGGGCACCAAGAGCAAGCGTTCCAAGCTCCAGCAAGTGGAAACTGCCAGTTTCTTGAGGCGTGGGCTTGAACACTGGCACAGCATCATGTTTTCAGTGCTTTATTGGCTAGAGCGATCCCTGAGCCTGCCGAGACAGGCAACATTGACCCACCTCTTGATGGGAGGAGAAGCGGCAGCTTGCTGAATCTGCCACTTGTCCCTTATCAAAGATCCTTTCTACACGTACGATGAAAAACCCTTACTTTCATTGCAGTTAACGGATCATTGGAATTTTTCCAAATCTGTTTTCCAGGCAAGAGTTTGGAATTAAGAGACTCAACAAATCTTTCAGTCAGTGGTAGCCTCATCTCTCTTTCAATTAGCATTTATGTGTTTCATTGTATATCATACATATAGTTATTTTTTATAGTTCTACCCACCCATGTAGGCATAAGTACTCAATAATTATAACACCTTAAAGCACCTTGCCTTCTACGGTGTTCGTAAGTTCGCTCAGAATATTAACATACTCTCTTACAAGACCAAGGGGTGAAAAAATCTGACTTTTGATTAACAGTGTTGCTCCCCCTGTAGAAAGATACAGATGTAGTGAAAAGAAGGGGCACGTGCACGCCAATGTTCATAGCAGCAATGCCCACAATAGCCAAACTGTGGAAGGAGCCGAGATGCCCTTCAACAGATGAATGGATTAAGAAGATGTGGTCCATATATACGATGGAATATTCCCCAGCCATCAGAAAGGATGAATACCTACCATTTGCATCGACATGGATGGAACTGGAGGGGATTATGCTAAGTGAAGTAAGTCAAGCAGAGAAAGACAATTATCATATGGTTTCACTCATATGTGGAACATAAGGAATAGCACGGAGGACCATTAGGGAAGGAAGGGAAGACTGAAGGGGAAGAAATCAGAGAGGGAGACAAACCAGAGGGTGCCCCTCTGGACCCTGGGAACCAAACTGAAGGTTTCAGAAGGGAGGGGGTGGGGGAATGGGGTATCTGGGTGATGGCTATTAAGGAGGGCACGTGTGGTGATGAGCACTGGGTGTTACACACAACAAATAAATCGTTGAACACTACATCAAAAACTAATGATGTACTATATGTTGGCTAATTAAACATAAAAAAAGGATATGAAGCCAATTTTCAAAGTATTTCTCCCAAATATCTGAAATTTTATAAGATATTTCTAGATCACTGTCTATAATTTTTTGCCCTATAAAAGGAAAAATTGTGTGAAGAAAAATTGTGCTTCCCCCTGAAAACCTGGGTATGTTCCATGACCTGTGGGCCCTCCCCTGTCCTGCTCCCTGTTTGTCCAGGGCCTCTCCCAGGACTGGAGATCTGTCTTCATGCACATCATGCCTCAGGAAATTTCTCTGGCTCGGGACTCATTGTGTTTCCTGAATCTGATGTCTTTCATCCAGTTCTGGAAATTTCCCTGTTGTTTCTTAAATACTGACTCTTCCCTAGCCTCTTTTATCTCTTCTTGAGATTCTATTACAGACAACGTAGACCTCCCTACCCTGTACTCCAGGTCCTTTTAGCCTCTCCTTGTCTTTCCCTATTACATTCTGGGTTAATGCCACAAACACATTTTTCAGCTCCTAGCTTCTCTCTGAAACCCTGCGAACATAGCTCCTTTGATCCGTCTTTTAAGATTTTTAAAGACTTTTGCTTTAATTTCTAGAAATTTTATTTTAGTCTTTTTCAGTCATGCCTGATTTTCCTGATATAGGATATTCGTTTTTTTCCCTCACTTTTCCTATTTTTGTCTTATTTTGGTCCTTAATCAGTTTACACATATTCTCTGGTCTCTAGTTGACCATCCTATTACCTAGAGTTCTTGGCCATTTAACTCTGCCGTTGGTTTTGCCTGCTCAAATTGTCCACATGGAGCTCTTCCCTCCCTCCAAACCCCCCTCACCTACCCCAACCCTCCCCCCCAACCCCTTGGGATTGTGGGAGTCACAATAGTGAGGTTCTGTTCAGTGGGGATTTGCCTGGGGGAATCCAATGCTGCCTGGGCTGTAGGAACATTCTTCCTCCTGAGTTCCTGAAGCACTTGCTTTTCTCAGAGGTTCAAGGGGTGTCCCCACCCCAAGACTACTTCGTCTGCTAATTTCTTGGCTTTGGGAGTCCTTGACAATGCAGGGAGTGTAAACTCAATCCCAAATCCACAGGACAATAGGCCTGTGGTAACGATCCCTCAGGAGATTGCAGAGATTTTGTGTAGTGAACTTCGGCATTCTAACCATTTTAAAGTGTGCAGTTCAGTGGCAGTTAGTACATTCAGTGTTAGGCAACCATCACCACGATCTGGCTCTAGAACATTTTCATCACCCCAAAAGGAAATCCAGTGCCCATTAAGCAGTCATTCCCATTCCCCCCTCCTCCCAGCCCCTGGAAACCAAGAAACTGCCCAGGCCAAGACAGGATAAAACCCTTGTCATTGTTTTTGGCTATGGGAGGGATTTTTTTCAGGTTCTCAGATTTATGTAGGTATCTTGTTTCCTTCCCCCCTCTTTTGCTGGTTCAGAGGCTCATCTCTGTCCAGACTGCTGGTGTAAACCCTTTGGACAAAAAGTCATTCTTAGGATAAATCCTGAGTTCCAGGCTCTGAGCAGGTATCCGTGAATAACCCAGACAAAAATCCCTACCCTCATAGAACTTGCTTTCTAGAAGGAAGGAGGTAGAAATTAATAACCAAATTATAAGTAATTGGAGTGAGGAATGAGCAATGAGGAGAGCACGAAAAGATGAGCAGAGAGGTTGGAGGTGGGCGGTAATGCATGAATCAGAGAACTTTGTGGGCCATTGTGAGAATCTGGGTCTTTGTTCCGAGAAAATGAAAAGATTCTGGAGAGTTTTGTGTGAAGAGTGACATATGACTTACATTTGAAGAGGATCAAGGCGGCTGATATATTGAGGTGAGACCACAAGGATGACAGAGAGACACCTGTCACAACTCCACTGCAGTAATCCCCCAAGTGGTGGTGGGCTGGACCAGGGAGCAATAGCAGTAGACTGATAAGAAGTGGCTGGATTTTCAATGCATGTTGAAAACTGAGTCCACAGAGTCCCCTAACAGATTGGTTTTATCATGCATAACAGTCATCAAGGATGGTGTGGTAGGCAGAACAAGGGTCCCACAAGGATGTCTGTATCCTCGGGGAAGGGTTGGGGGGGGTGAAATCAGTGAAAGGGATTAAGAGGTGCAGACTTCAAGTTATAAAACAAATAAGTCATGGGGATGTAAAGTACAGCAGAGAGAATATAATCAATAATAGTGCGATAACTTTGTATAGTAACGGATAGTGACCAGACTTATTGTGGGAATCATTTCTTAATGTATAAAAATATTGAATCACTGTGAGGTACACCTGAAACTAACAGGATAGTGTATGTCAGTTACACGTCAATAGAAAAAATTAATTACTTAAAAAAAGAAGATGCCCACGTCCGAATCCCTGAACCTGTGAATATGTTGGGTTACATGGCAAAAGGAAATGAATTACGGTTTTAGACAGAATTAAGGTTGCTAATCAGATGACTTTTTTTTTTAAAGATTTTATTTATTTATTCGACAGAGATAGAGACAGCCAGCGAGAGTGGGAACACAAGCAGGGGGAGCGGGAGAGGAAGAAGCAGGCTCATAGCGGAGGAGCCTGATGTGGGGCTCGATCCCATAACGCCGGGATCACGCCCTGAGCCGAAGGCAGATGCTTAACTGCTTTGCCACCCAGGCGCCCCCTAATCAGATGACTTTAAAATTGGGAGATTTTCCTAGATTATGTGGGTGGACCCGATATACTTGTAAGAGTCTCTCAAAGTGGAAGAGGAAGAACCAGAGATGGCAGCTTGAGAACGACTCCACCCAACCGTGCTGACTCTGAAGGTGGAGGAATGGGGCCGTGTGCCCAGAAGTGCAGGGAGCTTCCAACAGCTGGAAAAAGCAAGGACACATGTTCTCTTCTAGAGCCTCCAGAAGGAACACAACCCTACCAATTCATGGATTGTAGCCTGGTGAGACCCATGTTGGACTTCTCATCTAAAAAAATGTAGGATGGGGCGCCTGGGTGGCTCAGTCATTGTCTGCCTTCGGCTCAGGACATGATCCCAGGGTCCTGGGATTGGGCCCCATATTGGGCTCCCTGCTCTGCTGGGAGCCTGCTTCTGCCTCTCCCACTCCCCCTGCTTGTGTTCCCTCTCTCACTGGCTGTCTCTCTCTCTCTCTCTCTGTCAAATAAATAAATAAAATATTTAAAATAAATAAATAATATAGGATAGTAAATCTGCATTGTTCCAAGCCACAAAGTTTGTGGTAATTTATTATTACAAGAGGAAGCTAATACAGAGGGCACCAAAGTTTTGTCCTGAGCAAGTGGAAGGATGGCATTGTCATTAGGTGACATGGGGAAGACAGTAGGTACAGGAAATTTGGGGGCAAGAATCATAAGTTCCATGTTAAATATGTTCTATTCCTAGAGAAAATCGGTCACACACATGCCAGGAGACATGCATGGGCTTGTTCATAAGTACATGAGAGCAAAAATCCTGACATGTCCCAAGTATCCATGCCAGGAGAATGAATAGAACATGGGGATCCAATCCTGCCATAGAATATTACACAGCCATGACGTGAATGAACTACATCTGGCAACAACACAATAGTTTAAAGAGTGATATTCTTTGGTGTGCATTAAGTGTAAATGATGCTTTAATAGTCTCCTAGTTGATTGCTAGCCTGCTACATCGTTCCTCTAAGAGCACCCTGTCACCAAGCATGACTCCGGAATCAGCTCCTAGGCTCACCGGTCTTTGATTTTGACTCTAGAAGATTCTACTGTCTTTTTTTTTTTTTTAAGATTTATTTATTTGAGAGAGAGAGCGCGAGAGAGCAGGGGGAGGGGCAGCAGAAGAGGAGAGAGAATCCCAGCAGATGCAGCTGAGCACAGGGTCCAATGCAGGGCTCGATCCCAGAGCCCTGAGATCATGACCTGAGCGAAAACCAAGAGCCGGCCGCTTAACCGACTGAGCCATCCAGGCGCCCTGGCGATTTTACTGTCTTAAGAGCTCAGTTACACATTTAAAAGGATGTGTTTTAGAAATTTTGTCTGGCATTTTTAGGTATCTAACACGGAGGATTTTCTAATTATCCAACCTTCTGAAAAAGCTTACTAACAATTCCCAGGCCTTACACCTTAATCAATAAATCAGAATCTCTGGGTCAGAGCCCAAAACATTCTCTATGTTTTTAAAGCTTTAGCAGCGGTTATAAAGCAAAATCACTACAGCAAGCACTGAATAAATCACTGATGGACCGGCTGGGGGAGGAGGAGGCTGTCCTAGCTGGAACTTAAAGTGTATCTAATCCCGGGCTTGAAACCTACTTGAGCATATCGACAGCAAACCCACCAGATGTCTGTTTGCCCAAGGAGCTGAAGGGCTCCAGAGAGATAACACAGCCCAAAGCAAGAAAGAACTGGCTACAAGATTAATTCCAAGTAGACTTCAGCGTCTGGGACTAGGGCTTTATGTGGGAGAAAGACAAGAATCAGGCATATCAAGTTCAAATCCTCTATGCTCTTGACCTTTACCTACCTCTCTAAGCCTAGCTCCCTCACTTGAAAAATGGAGATACTAGTAGGACCTACGTCTTGGGGCTTCTGTAAATACTAAGTGAGGCCATGTTTGTAGACTTATGCCCATAAGTGCCTGGAGCACGGTAGGCGCTCAGTCAGCATTAACTGTACAAATTAATGGAAATCTCCCTTTCACTAAGACACTAGTGCTCTGATTGCTGTGGGAGTAGACTGCAAGGAAAAAGAGAGTGAAGGGGGACAGAGGGAGTCACCCCCAATGGCCGAGCCCACCAGCATGGCCCTTCGGGAGACAGGAGTGCCTGGCAGACAGCTAGGTGATCCCCAGCAAAAAGGGTTTGGGTATCTAGCAGAAGCCTCATCACAAAGGCAAGAACAGCAATGATCAAGGGGCACAAGGGAGTCTTCCAGTAGGTTTGCCTTGAATCCCAGTGTGAGTACCGTCCTACCAGGCATCACGATGAGTCTTGATTCTAAAATAAAAAGTATTTCAAAAGATTGCTATTCCAGAGATGAGCTTAGTCAGTAGGGCCTCCCTTGAAGCTCTGTAGGCCCCTAAATCCCGCGGCGTGCTGGTAAACCAGCTTTCAAAAATGAAAAATGGTTCAAGTCCTCATTTGTAGAATCTGCCAGTTTCCACGGGGTACATACTCTGACCCACCGGGGCTGACACCGGCAGGGAGTGCACAGCGGGTTCTCATCTCTCCAGCACTACTGTGCTTTATTCTCCAAAAGGTAGGGCCCCCAAAAGGCAGGGGTAGTGACAGACACCCGGTGCATTTAAGTGATTATGCCGTCCCTGGAGAAAGAGCATTTCTACATACGACTTAGCTCATCTTTGTCCTGAGACTGCTGTGTACGTGATGTATTCTCTCGTCCTGACAGGCCTCTTTCCTACCCCCGAAAGAAATACCGTGCGTACGTTGCTCACCGGCCTGTCTGCAGGCTATTTGGTGGAGCTCCGTTCTCCTTTAGAAGAGCCTTCATGTCTTTGTGGGGAACAGAACGTTTCGAAGATGCTACCGGGAAAATAGCCGACAATGCAGTCAAGTTGAAGAGCGCTCGGGACACAGGGTTCCGGGTGTGGGAGTTACACTTGAAGCTCCAACTCCATAGCGAAGCCGGTCAGAGGACTTTTCCCCAATTTTTACATAGAATAACGATTCATTAAAGCGGCACTGCCTGGAAATGTGGGAACTACGAAGAACGTCCGTCAGCACGTGCCAGAATCCCCTGGATGGCAGTTAAAACACAGAGCCCTGGGCCCTAACCCCCTGAGTTTCTGATTCAGTGGGCCTGGGACCTGAGAATGGGCATTTCTATTAAGTTCCCAGGTGCCCCTGATGGTGCCGGTCTGGGGCTCACACTCAGAGAACTGCTGCCTTCTATGCGTGACTCCTGAAAAGTGGGGTTCCTCCTGGACCAGCTCTTGACAGCTGGTATTTTTAAATTAAACTTGTGTTATCCTTGAAACCTAGAAACATCGAAATATTAGAAACAGTACTTGAACTAAAAGGAGACTTCTGGAAGACTGCTAACATTACCATTAAGTCCTCAGTGAAATTTTTTCCAGGAGTTTCAAGGCGGTGTCTGGCTCCTTAGCTTCCTGCAAGCAGCGATCATTCCGTTTTCAGCCTCGGCCAACAGAAGAGTCGCTTGGAGTTGCACAGCAAATGGGGAGAGAATGCAGCCTCCCAAATGGAGCTTTCTGCCTCCACTCTGCCTCCCTCCGGGGCCCAGAACGCAGCCGGTGGGACTGTGAAGTCATGGCAGTGCGGGAGGGAGGGAGGGAAGGAGGGAGACAGGATCCCAGGAGGATGAAGCTTCAAGACTGTCAGTGGGTCAGAGCGGGGCCCTCCCATTTCTGCATGTTTTTAGCTACTCTCCGAAATTCCAGCCTCCCTTTTCCTACAAAGAAGTTGCTGTATGTACGAAGGTGGTTGGTTTCGTAGCCTATGCCCAGGACAGACTAAAGCAAAAACCCCAAATGTTATTTTTAACAGCTGATGTAAGCAGGATGTGAAGGTCATTGTTTTAAAATCACATCTCCCAAGAGAGAAAAATAATCTTAATTGAGGTGTTTTGTTTTGTTTTGTTTTGTTTTGTTTCTTGTCTCGCTCACAATACTCCTTTTCCAACCAGCCCAGAAACTGTGATTCCATCCTTGGTATTTTTTGAGTTATTATTTTTTTAAATAACCTTGAATTGAATTCAGACCCACCATGGCTTTTTAATTTTACACGTATTAGTCATGATTGCCAAGCGGAGTTTCCCTGTCTGGTTTCAAGGTCATGTTTGCAAGCGCCACCTGCCATGCCCCCAACAGGGACACCTCAGTCAGCAGGACCAGGTCTGGGTCTGCATCCCCGTCTGCAAATGTTATAAACCACATTCCCTCCTGACATTATCTTCCAGGCCAGCCAGATGTCACAGGTCTGGTGGTTGGGTTATGGTTGCTTTTGTTTTTCCCCTGCTACTTTGATAGCTTTTAGGGTCAGTGATCAACAGGCATTTTAGAAATGAGGTGTGTTCAATGGCATGAGGGGTGAATGACCCGTTTAAGGGGACTCAGCTCAGTGGCTCAGTCCCCAACACATCACTGGCTTATGGGCCTGGGGATGAGCAGTCCCTCTGGGGGCTGCAGGGAGGGAGATAGGATTCCAGGTCCTCCTTTTATCCTCTGCTTAATGAAAGGCAGTTCCTCTCTGTAAAAAATCTCTTGTTTCTAGAACTTGGGATTTTGTTTAATAGCTACCATCGCCGAAAACTGCTATTTGCCCAATCTGTCAGCCAGTGTGCTCAGCGCTGTGCGGGAGACTGGAAGGTCCCTACGATTGTTTCCATTGTACATGTGGAAGCAACTTGGAGAGGCTGGTACTTGCCTGGACGCTGCATGCAGCCAGTTCTATTGTCCGCAAGCAGTAATAGCCGAGGCTCATTGTCTTAGTCCGCCCGGGCGGCCCTAACTGAACACCAGAGACCAGGTGGCTTAAACAACAGACATTCGTTTCTCACTTCCAGCGACTGGGAAGTCCAAGATCAAGGTGCCAGCTGAGCTGGGTCTGATGAGCCCCATCTGGCCTGGTTTGTAGACATCCACATTCTTGCTGTGCCCCTATTTGGCAGAGAGGAAAAATCTCTGGTCTCACTTCCTCTTCTGATAAGGACCCTAATCCATCACGGACGTCCTACCCTCCTGAGCTCATCTAAGCCCCATTAGCTCCCGAAGACCCCACTTCCCAACAATGTCACACTGGGGGTTAGGACATCACCGTGTGAATTTTGGAGGACACCAACATTGAGTCCATAACAGTTATTGACTTCTTTATGCTAATCCTTCCATGTGTCTTAGTTTTTCTAATCCACACCAAAGACCTACAAGAACGTTATTGTCGTCCCGACTGTACGGATAACGAGGTAAGCACTGAGAGGTTAAGCAGCCTGCTCTGCGTCACACAGCGAGGCGAGTGCACAGCTGGAATAAGAACCTAGGCAGCTGGCTCCGGGGCTCTCCCCAAACCCCTAAACCGCAGGCCCTCTCTCCTCCAAGGAAGCCACTAGACTCCTCCCCACAGCTCCAGAAGCAGGAGGAATTTGTGCCATACACAAGAAAGACATGGTGAGCTAGAAGCTGGGTACTTGGGTTCTAGTTCTAGAACTTTTCCTATCTCCTTATGTGGCTTAGACACACACCCCAGAGCTCTTCTGGGTCCTACTTTCTTTATAAAATGAGGAGTTAAAAAGAAAACTCATAAAATTAGTATCTCTAAGCTGGCTCTCAGTTTTAACGTCTGTTTCTCTGCTTCTGTCCATCCAGTCAGCAACCCCCCCCCCAGGCACTAATGGCATCACCCACTGACATGGACTGGCATGATGAGTGTCTCGCTGAGATCTTGGGACCTGCCAAGTGCTGAGTTGTCTTGATAAGAACTCTCTCAAGAGCTTCTCCCAGCATCAGCTTCTTGATCCAGACTTGCTCAGCAGAAACACACGGCCACAGTTTCTTCTGTGGGGAGGGGAGCCCTTCCTCTCCAGGTGGCTCCATGGGAGACCTTGCAGTCATGTGGGGTCCCATGCCCAGAAGGGCCTACACCTGGTGCAATGCTCTGCAGCTACTCTCTCAAGTTCTTACCAATTTTTGAATGAAGCCCCCTGCATTTCCTTTTTGTCCAGGCCCTCCAGTCTACATGGCTGGTCCTGTGTCCACTGGTCTACACCACCTGTTCTCCGGTCTACAGTTGCAATTCTTTTAGTGGGGATCGCTCAGAACAACCTGGTGTCCAGTCTACATGAGCCTTTCTTGTCTGCAACATACATTTTCCCCTGATGCTGGAGTCCTGGGGAAGTGTAATGGTGGCATCCCAGAGGGAGCCATTCTCAGTGTGAGGACCCCAGGGCTCAGTGTTGGTGACGGTCCTGGAGCCGGCTGCCTGAATTTGTGTTCCAGCTGTGCACTCACCTTACTGTGTGACCTGAAGCAGGCTGCCTAACCTCTCTGTGCTTCCATCTCATTATCTGTACAATAGTGATAACAATATCCTCATGAGGCTTTGTGAGAATTATTCTAGTAAAATGGGACGTTTTCATCGACAAGTATTATTTCTTACGTTTATAGAAGAAAAGATGTAGTTGTTTTTTTTCTCTATTTTTTCTGTTCAGACCAAAAAAAAAAAAAAAGAAGAAGAAGAAAAAAGAAAAGTACAAAGGAATGTCATAAGACCAAATGTTCTGGTTTTCCTTGGAAAGAAGTCGATGAGATTTCAGGTCATTAGACCAGCTCAGGGAACAGGTGAGATACTAACTAAAGAAATTAGGATAAATAGCTAATTAAAGTCTTGAAGACACTAGCTAGGGATCAGGTTATATCACAAGTTCCAAACCCCAGCATCCCTGAGGGTTCTGAAACTTCTGGAAACATTACCAGGAAATGACAGTCCAGAAGGATTCTAACCTTAAGGGGAAAATAAAATCAAGTTTAAACTGGAAGAGATTTATCAACAACGGGATTGATGTGAGCTCAAGAATTAATAATTAGGCAATCATACAAATGGTCTCTGTAAGATAATGGCTGATAATCATATGTGTCCCTTTCAAAGTGTCACTAAAGTGACCCTTGGGAATAACATTTATTTTTAGTTTTGAGAGAGAGAGAGAGAATGCACGTGCAAGTGTGAGAGTGGTGGGGGAGGGGCAGAGGGTCAAGGAGAGCAAGTCTCAAGCAGACTCGCCCACTGAGCCTGGAGCCCTGGGGCTAGATCTCTCGACCCTGAGGTGATGACCTGAGCTGAAACCAAGAGTCGGACACTCAACTGGCTGAGCCACCCAGGTGCCCCTGGGAATAACTTCTAAAAACAAAGTAGGGGATAGTGGTGATGATGACACAACCTTGTGAATGTATTTAATGCCACTGAACCGTACCCTTAAAAGTGGTTAAAATGGTAAAAAAAAAAAAATAAAGAAAGAAAGAAAGAAACAAAGGAAGAAAAAGAAAAAGAAGAAAAAAAGACAAAAGATCAAGCTCACTCTTGTCCATTCACATAAAGTTGTTCAAGGGAGTCCACCCCTACAGCACATGTGCCCCCCATTCAAACATCCGGCGAGCCCCAGACATGTCGGTCACACATATTCTAGTCATGGTATAATGGTCGGTTATGCAATCATGAGTGAATGAAAAACAAATCAAGAAGATATGAGTGATTCCACATTGAAACAAACATTTCCTGCTACTCCTCTCCCAATTTTCTGGATTAAGTTTATCGGGAGAGTATCCCGAGATTTCAAGATGAGGTGTTTTCTAAATGTTTACAGTTTGCTATTATTTAGCTGTGTCAGTCTGGATTTTTCTCAATACTATGCACCCAAAACAAAACAAAAGCACAAGTAGACGACAAGGAGGCTGACAAATTACGAATGTCATGTGCACTTTCCAAGTTCCCATTTGTGAGCATTAAAATAGCCCCATTTTATCATTTGCTGTTTTTACATGAAGTTGTCATAAGTCTGAAACTGACGTATATTTGTGACAATAAAATGCTGTTTTTGTTCATTTTTAAAAACCAAAGTAGGATGGGGGCATTTGGGTGGCTCAGTTAAGCGTCTGACTCGTGGTTTTGGCTCAGGTCATGATTTCAGGGTTGTGAGGTCGACCAGCAGGTTAAGTTGAGCTCCATGCTCAGCGTGGAGTTCTCTCCCTCTCCCTCTACCCCTCCTGCTCATGCTCTCTCTCTTTCTCTAAAATAAATAAACGAGTCTTTAAAAAGAACAACAAAGTAGGACAAATTAATAGTTAATTGTCTTGACAAATTAATAGTTAATTAAATAAAGATTTCCATAGCTAAAACAGAACTACATGTGCTGAAACCCTGTTTTTTTACCCTTCAGCATTATTGTACGTTTCCAAGCTTGAGGTATGACTGTTCCCCAAAAGTGCAGGGCCAGTAGCCAGGAGGAAAGAAGTGGACATGCTGGGTTTATGGTTGACGCAGAAGGGCAGGCGCTTTGAGCCAGCAGTCCTGGGATGCCCCGCCCATGCCCGTGGGTCAAGTGGGGAAGTCTCCAAAACTCCATGTACTAGTTCATAAAATGGGGATACTAGTATTGTGAACCTAAAAGCAAATAAGGAAGAGGGTTTTAGAACTTAATTTCCATATGGAAAAAAATCCTTCCTTCTTTCCTTCCTTCCTGCTTTCCTTCCTTCCTTCCCTCCTTCCTTCCTAACTTCCTTCCTTCCTAACTTCCTTCCTACCCTCCTCCCTCTCTCTTTTTCCCTCTTTCTCTCTCTCTCTCTTCCTTCCTTCCTTTCCTTCCTTCTTCCTGGCTGGCACCCTGACCCTGAACTTCCCAACCCCCAGAACTGTGAGAAATAAATGTCTGTCATTTGGTATCCTGTTACAGCAGCTCGAACTAAGACAGTGGTTTAGAGAAGCACAGAAGTCTCTCTTTGAGCATCGGCTGCTAGAGCCCCAGACTCTGCAACAGACAGAGTTCACATGTGGCTGGACTGAATCCAGGAACGGAGCCTGAGAAAAGATAGCTAATGCTCCTTGAGATTAAGGATACCTACCATCTACTATTTCTTGCCTCTCTCTCTTTCTCCCTTCTAAATGTTGTAAGTATCTTAAGCCTTGCTTCCAATTCTTCCGCTTACTGTCATTTGATTTTTCTCAGCCTTCTATTTCCTCAATTGGGAATAATAATATTTACCTCCCAAAATCGCTGTAAAGGATTAATTGTGACAATGTTCATAAAGCTCTTAGCACACGCGGTGGCACTGAGTAAGGTCTCAGAAAGGCAAGCTATTAAAATTAACCTCCAGCCATTTAATTCCATGAAAATCAGGTACCATGCTGCTCCTTCCACCCAGACAGCCCCTCCCATGCTTCTTCCTTCCTACCCTTTTCCCTTCTCACTTTGACTCACGCTTCTGACCTGGGTTTACATTTAATTTCCTTGGAAAATCTGTCCTGGAAATTCTATCTGGATTAGGTTGCTCAAGGTACACATCTATAGCCACGTAATGTCTTCTCATGTCTCTACAGTAGAACTATAAACAAAATTACTCATTTGCTGATGTTTATTCCCCCTTTCTTGCCTCCACTATCAATCCATGAGGGCAGAGATTAAATCTTTCAAATTGTCTTCTGAAGTGAGCAGGGCACCTGGCATTTACATGTGCTTAAATAGTTATTGTCTGTAAGAATGAATGAATGAGTGAATGAATGATTGAATGAGTGAATGAATGAACTCTCAGTGAGGACTTGGCAGTTATGTGAGCCTCAGTCTATTTATTCCTCCCCTACATTCTCCTTCCAATGGTTTTCAAGGAATGGCATTATTTATTTTCCCATTTGGAGCTGAGATACCTCAGCCCAAACACACACCAGAGCACTCATGGTCAACACGCGTATCTGTTTGTCCTCAGTCAGCTCCGTGTGTTTTATTTTCTTTGTCCTTAACAAAGGTTTTGTGGACTGTTATAAACAGACACCGGTGAGCAAAGGAGACCTTCCTGCGCTCAGCACGGGCTGTGTATCTGGGAGTCCAACGGGATGGGATGAGCCCTAGAGTGTGCCTACAGGATGTTATGACCCTTAAGCTTCCTTGGCGGGGCGGCGGGATTTTCCTCCACTGCCCCTGAGCTTCTCTCATCCCAATATGACCAAATGACTATTTTAGTTCGTGATGGGGGATTTTTCATGAGGTCCAACTCCTAGGGCTGTAAACAGCTTAGGGAAATGTAAATGACAAAAGCCAACTAAAGCTATACTTTCACCATCAGCATATGGCCTGGACAAAACAGTGAACGGATCTCGGCCCCTTTCCCGATACTTACCTACGTCTTTTCCCTCTTAGGAAGGTACTTCTTTTCCTACATAGAAATGTAGAAATAACACGCTGAATGAATAATCCAGATAATCAACCTTCCAGAAATCGTCTGCATCCATGATCTATTCACAAACCCCTCAAGAAATAACTCTTCTCTCACTGACACAAAGAAGTTATTTTGCAATCTTGCCAAGTAGTAGTGGACTAATTTAATCTATAAAAGTACAATAGATAATGTAGATATAGAGAAATCCACCTCGAGCTAGAAATCATTCAGGTTCACTATCAACATTAATAAAAGCAGATGAAGATAGCCTAGCATCTTAGCATCGAACTGGACGCAACAATATAGTTGAACTTTAAAATCCATTAAGTCTGTTTATCTACCCATAAAATGAGGACACTAATTTAATTAACGTAAAGCAACTTGGCCATCAGCAATTGACACAGGTTGGCTATTACTCTAATTGTCGTCATCATTCTAATCTTCGCTAAAAACCTACAGCTCAAAGGACACAGCCCAAATAAGGAATTTGGCTCTTACGCCTTCTAAGTATAGAATGAGCTTGCAGCTGCCTTAAGTTTTCAACGCAATAAGCCACTGTCCGTTATTAAATTCCAAGTTCTCAAGCTGATCAGTGCAGAGAGAGGAAATATTCTAAATTAGCAAGTTGTGCGATATTTAGCAAAAAGGCATGGATATTTAGCTGGACGGGTGTATATAAGATTCCAAGAACAGTTCAACAGATCAACACTTAGGATATGAAAATAGCCCCCCAAATTTTCTGTGCTTTGTTACAGGGTAATTTTAATTCTATAAATTTAGTCCCACAGATATCACCAGGTGGACGCTGCGCCCCTGAAGATCACATTTTTACAAAACGTTCATGAATTCTCAGTGGAATTCATGGCCACTTGAGGCGTCTTCGTTGACCTACATGGTTTGGGTTGATGGCAGCTAAGCAGTGTTTAGACTTCCAGTTCAAGCAGGGCTGAGTCCATCGAGGTTGGAGAGGGCTGTCCCACATTCTAGCTTCCATCAGAAGAGGAAAACAAAGATTTCACTTTGAACCTATTATTCCTGTGATAGTTAACTTCAATGTGCTATGGGATACCCAGATATTTGATCAATTATTATTCTGAGTATTTCTGTGAGTGTGTTTTTGGATGAGTTTAACATTTAAAATGGTAGACTGAGTATAACAGATTGTCCTTCTTAACGTAGGCAGGCCTCATGCAATCCACTGAAGTCCCGAGTAGACTGGAAGGCTGACTCTTTTCCAGATAAGAGGGAATTCCTACTGCCTGACAGCCTTTGATCTGGGGCATCAGTTTTTTCCTGCCTTTGAATTAGAACTGAAACTTTGGCTCTTCTTACGTCTTGAGACTGTGGGCTTTTGGACCGAACCGACAGCACCCGCTGTCCTGTTCTCAGGCCTTCAGACCTGAACTAGAACATAGCATTGGCTCTCCTGGGCCTCTAGCTTACCTACTGAAGATCGTGAGGCTTCTCAGCCTCCGTAACCACGTGAGTCAATTCCTGAGATCTCTCTCTCTCTTTCTCTCATGTGTGTGTGTATGTGTATGTATGCATGTATATACACACACAGTCTACTGGTTCTGTTTCTCTGGAGAACCCTGACTCATACAACCTCATACCATGCTTATCTCATAACCAAACAATTGCTCAAGCATGACATGTCAGTTCACTGAGTAGTCCATGCCATATCTCTCTCTGCCTGGGATGCCATCCCCCATCTTCCTGGTCTGACAAACACATACTCACCCTCCAAGACCCAGCCTGTGTAAACTTCTCCTGGAGCCCTTCCACAAGTCCCTCAGCCAGAAATCAGTTGCTCCATTCTTATTTCTGTCAAGTCCTGTGTAAGTTACTCTGTCATAAAACTTAAAATAGTTACCTGTATGCCTACCATAAAACTCTGGGCCAGGAGTGTGCTGATAAATATTTACGGAGTTCATCACTCACCACCTCTTTGTATTCCCAGAAGCTACCACAGTGCTAGAAAATGGTAGATGTTCAAAACTTCTAGATTGTTCTCAGTTATTAACTAAAGTGGTCATTGTCAGGGTCGGCTTCCAGCAGGTTCATGCAGAAGACAATTCTTTGGGCAACTCTCTACTTTTAGTTTTAGCACTCTTTCTCTTTCTTAGAGATTTTAGTCTTCCTAAGGCTTTTCCTGGCAGTGAAATAGATTCAATAAATAATAATAATAATAATAATAATTCAAAGAAGACATTAATGATAAAACTGAGTGCTAACAGTTAAAAATATACACTAGTTTGAAAGAGAATGCCTGACAAGGCAATGCTTAAAGCAAAATCACAAAAAGTCCATAATGAAATTTCACATACTTTATATCACTGCAGTGGAACTGTGGAGCCCTAAGGAATTTTCACCAGAGTACCTCAGGTCATATAAACCAGCCACCGTCATGCTGTAATGATAGTCCAAGGCCTCTACTTTTCAAATCTGGAAACAAAATCAGTTCTGTAAACCATAGAGCAGAGTAGAAGCTTTCCCAAGGTACCTCGTCCACTTAACCAACTCCTTGGGGTTTTTTTGGGGGGGGGAGGTTGTTTTGTTTTAAGTAGGCTCCACGTGTGGAGCCCAGCACAGGGCCTGAACTCACAACCCTGAAATCAAGACCTGAGCTGAGATCAAGTGTCGGAAACTTAACCGATTGAGCCACCCAGGTCCTCCCCAACTCCTTGGGTTAATCAACACTCTCAAATCCATCATAAAGCAAATCCACTGAGACCCACAATACGTTGAAACATTGAAGCTGGTTGGCTTCTCTCCGGTACAGCCACAAATTTCGGATGCAACCAGCTAGCTGTCTGCTTGTCAAAATCAGTTGCACTTGTTTCCAAGTTTGTTTTTAAATCTAAATTAGACTTGTTATTTTATTTAAGGATTTAATTAAATCAGTTAACTATTATGAAAACTAATGAAACTGGAGTGTAAAAAGAAAGAGTATTTTTCTATGAAAACACAGTTGAATGCTGTGCAAAGATGGAATAAAATTGAGACAGTAACAACAATTACTGTCAAAAAAAAATATGGGAGAAAGTCATAAATGACTAGCAGTGGGGGGAGGTCACAAACATCTAGAAGGATTATGTACTTTAGTCGTCTCACAGGTGTCCTTCAATTCTCCCTCCATTATAAGGAGTTTCTTAGGTAGTATATTAGGGAACATAATTTACCCAAGAAAAATGATGCTGTACTCCAATCAGTAGACCTAAACTCAAAACCGAAAAAGTCCTCAGCCCTATATCAAAAGATTGGCAAAAGACTGTGTATACACACACACACTTATATAAATATATATATTATATCCAGTATATATATGTGTGTGTGTGTGTATACAAACACATTTAAAGTCAAAGAAATTGTATCACTTTATTTTTTTTAAAAGATTTTACTTATTTATTTAGAGAGAGAACATGCGTGGAACTGGGGGGAGGGGCAGAGGGAGAAGAAAAGAGAGAATCTCAAGCAGACTCCATGCTGAGTGTGGAGCCCGACGCTGGGCTTGATCTCACCACCCTGAGATCATGACCTGAGCTGATATCAAGAGTGGGACGCTTAACCGACTGAGCCACCCAGGTGCCCCAAAATTGTATCACTTTTTAAAGTGATTCCCTGCCTTAACCTATTTCTTCAATTAAATGAACAGCCTCTGGTCTCACAGGACAGTCTCGATCACATTGCAAGACAGGACTATAAACTCCTTAAACTTATCGTTAACTCACCATTTGTGAGAGTTGCTCCCCCAGCATCTGGCTCTCATCTCTGCCCATTTTTTTCTCACCTTTCTTTCTCACTTTCCCAACCTCTAAAAGACAGAGAGGACATGTGGAGACTTTCTGATTACCTTACCTCTCTAAGGTGTTGCCATGTCATTCCAGACAAACAAGGATGCTTTTGGAATTGAGGACCAAGAGGAAGTAATAACCAAATGTCTGAGGAAAACAACCTGGCTTGGCAGGAACTGAGGAAGAGGATGAATAAAGAAGTTGAAAAACAAAACAAAACAAAACAGGACCCAGACACACCAACCATGATTGGAATCTGAGAAATAAAATAGTTTTATATATTTTTTATTCTTTTGTTGTTGTTCATTTTACAAACCATTGTGTCATGGCTGACTTTCAATAGATTGCGGCAAAGGAAAATAGTTTTATATTTTTAAGTCTCACTTCCATTTACCCAATTTGGAGCAGATATAAATGGATCCCAAACTGACACCACAGGCTTCCTGCAAGCTCTTCAAACTCTTCCTTTTCCTCTCACTCAGTCTGATCAATAAATTACCATACTTCTGATGTGCCACAAATGTTCAAAAATAATACAGTCCCATTAATGCAATGAAGCATAAGAAAAGTCCATTGGGAGGGTGTTCAAAAATGGAACCAAATGTGAAATATTCTTGTCTGAGAAAGGGTGAATTTAGCAGACCATAGCTTGCCCTCTGGGCTGGAGTGGAAACAAGTAAACCAAGATCAGCTCTCCAGAGCCGTCGTCATCCAAGTCAAGTCTTATAGCTTTGGCAATGCTCCCAGGAGTCGAGTAGCATGCACTCCTAGTCCCATTTGTCCAAACTGCAGTTTTACAATTTTCCCAGCATCAAATACGCAGGTCCCCAAATTGGAGCCCAGCCAGTTGATAGGAACCAGGACACCAAGCAAGAATGGCCAGAGACCTGCCCCAACTCAAAAGCTGGGGACTGCAGTTCAGAACCAGTGTGGAAGCCTTTGTCTCCCTGCTGTGTCTATTCTTGATGACATGTTTAGGGAAAAAAATATTTCCCCTGAAAGCAATTATCCTTTGTATTTCTTCCTCTTTGATTATAGTCTTAGATGGTATTCAGTACTGCAATTAATTTTTTAAATTGCTGAGCAGTATGCACTGTATGAATATATCATAGTTCATCTATTCTCCTATGGATGAACACCTAGGCTGTCTCAAGTTTTTGGTTACAATAAATAGATATTCTATGCATATGCTTATGTAAATTTTTAATAAACTTGTTTTGTTATTTTCTCAGGTAAATATCAAGACTTGGGATTTTTGTTTGTAAGGTAGGTATATATTTATTTGTAAAATAATTTTCAGATCTTTTCCCAAAGTGCTGGTACATTGCGTTCCTTTCAACAATATATTAGAGTTCCAGTTGCTCCATATTCCTACCCCAACACTTGGTGTTATGGGTGTTTTTCATTTTAGCCATTGTGTTGGATGTGTAACGGGAGATGAAACTTTAAAAAGTATCCATTCTACACTTTATGTGTGGACCTTTTTAACTACCCCTATCTGCCCTAGTTCCTGGTTTTTGTATTTTTATCACCAGGACAGGAGTAAGGTCCTATGAAAAGATAAGCGCCATGAAGACAGGTATTTATGGACCTGGCACATAATAGTAATTTAATAATACTTGTTGAATGATATGAATGAATAAATGAATGGTTATGCATAGCTAGATTTACTGAAATAAGGATACAGGAAGACAGTATTATGAGCACATATGTGTGATCTGCTTCCAGGCTCTTCCCAGCCATGCTGCCAGTTACCTTTCATCTCCTTTCTGGTCCACTGAAATCTTTGCTGCTCTGGTGTGTTTTTGTTATATCAAAGGGGGTCTAATATCTGGTGTAAAGACACTCTTTTACTTTTCCCCCAGTCTCTGAACTAAAGTATCTAGGAGACCCTGAGTAAATACCTCCATCTACCTAGGTCTCCTTGTCTTCATGTGTCAAATGATGGGGGTGACTTACCCTAAACTTCCCTAGCACTAAAGTATAGTGATTCTGATTCCTTCTTCACTCCATCTAAGGTCACAATTCCCAAGACAGCCTTGCTTGCTTGCTTTTTCGGTCTTTCCTTTGAGGTCTATGCATTAGGGATTGGGGCTAGGATTTGCTAAGAAATTTGGGCACATTGGGAGATTTATGTTAGAAAATAAATAACATTGGGGTACCTGTGGACAAAGGTACTTGGGGACATTTCTGACTACCAAATAACCTTAACCTTATGTTTTCCTTTTGAGCTAAGCCCTTTCCATCTTTGTCAAGTTTCACAGTGGAATGAAAGGTGCCATCTACTCAGTATAAATGAAAATGGCTTCTTGTCTTCTACTGAAGGGAATGGACATTGCTGTTCTTGTAAGAATTAGTTGAATAGTAATAAAGTTGACTTTTATTTTAAATGTTCACAGAGCTCCATTAATGCCCCACAATTTGCTGCCTAATTCTAACTAGGGCAAAGTTCTAAATCGAATGGCCTCATAAGAAGCCTTCAATTTGTAGGTCATCGGAAACTGTCACAAGGGTTAAGTAAAAAAAAAACAAAACACTTGCTTTAGGGTTACAAGTTCGAAGGGTTACATGCAGCAACAGAAAGGGCAGGTGACATCTAAAAACCGTAATGAAAATGTAATTATATCAATAATTGACATATTCAAATTATCTTAAAATATGTAAAAATGGTGCTTTAAGAGGCATTTTCTGTGGCAAATGGCAGCCTATGTCCCTGGCAGTTGATAACAGGATTATTGGAGCTTTGGTTTTGAGGGAGAACCCTCCCGTCTGAATGTGTGGAGCAGAACCAAAAGAGTTATACTCAGCTTTATAATCAGAGAATGTGAGCTGTAAGATACCAATGCTATAAAATGTATTTTTTTAAAGATTTTATTTATTTATTGGACAGAAATAGAAACAGCTAGCGAGAGAGGGAACACAAGCAGGGGGAGTGGGAAAGGGAAAGCAGGCTCATAGCGGAGGAGCCTGATGTGGGGCTCGATCCTATAACACCGGGATCGCACCCTGAGCTGAAGGCAGACGCTTAACCGCTGTGCCACCCAGGCGCCCCAATGCTATAAAATGTATTGAAAATTGCTTTTTAGCCTAGAAAATTATCACTTTTTGTAATTTTTTTCACAAGCAATCAAGAAAAATGGGTGGTTTCTAATTCTTGAGTGTAAGAATTTGTAACCATTAAATCAAGTTTGCTAATTGCGTTCTCAAATCTTTTAGCTTTAGCTTGTTTTTGGTTTGATTAATCAATAATCATTGAAAGTTTTAATTATTTTACTTAATTTTACTCAGTTATACTTTACTTAATTAAGTTTTAATTTAAAGTAATACTTATTAAAAGTTTTTGTTTGGACAAATTATAGATACACACATACGATCTCTAAGTATCTACCTTTGGAAAGATGGCTAATTGTCTCCCAAACCTGATCTTCTCTTTATATAACTTTGGGCTGGGAAGTAATTGGCAATCAGTGACTAGAGTCCCAAGCTGCTTTGAATCTAGGTGAAGCCATATAACTAGTGTTCACCAATGGAATGTGGGCTGAAGTAATATGTCTCTTCCATCCCAAATTTATAAGAAGTGGCATGCCTTCTCTTTCTGCTCCTTCCCAATCTTCAGTCTTGATGGAGCTAAGCATAGGGACCTTGGGATCCACATGATAAAGACAGCAGAAGCTCCAGATATAAGGAGTCTAGATCTCAGAATCACCTTTGGAGGAGAGCCATTCGCCAATCAAGAACACCCATTTTTTTTTTAAGATTTTATTTATTTATTTGACAGAGAGAGACAGCCAGTGAGAGGGAACACAAGTGGGGGAGTGGGAGAAGAAGAAGCAGGCTCCCAGTGAAGCAAGGAGCCCGATGCGGGGCTCAATCCCAGGACTCCAGGATCACGCCCTGAGCCGAAGGCAGACGCTTAATGACTGAGCCACCCAGGCACCCCCAAGAACACCCATTTTGAACTTCACATGAATAAGAAACAAACTTCTCTCATTCTTGAGCCATTGTCCATTTTGTACAATGTTTCTGTGTTTGTTTGTTATAGCAGCTAACATTATCATTTCTAAAACATTACTCCTATTTTAGCCAAAATGCAATACTGTCCCTAACGGTGTTTAATTTCTGATCCTAAAAGCAAACATTTCAAAACAACAATAACAAAACATTTACTAAAAGTAGTTACAAAAATTGTGTTTGCGTGTGTGTGTGTGTGTGTATGTGCAAAAATGTGTGTGTATATATATAATAAAGGAGTATTTATTTTTAACACAATAAGCACTTTGTCCTTCCTGTATAATTAGCCAAAGCTTCCAGAATATTCTGTTGGACCCTCAAATTATTTTAGCATGACTTAATCTCACTTCTTATTTAATCCTCTGCCATCATCTTTTCCCATATTAGTGTTCACGTTACTGATATTTCTAATATGCAAGTCTCAAAATTCCTCAGTTTCTTCTTTAAAAACTTCCATCTTCATTCCGTTTAAGTTATCCAGTGAGACAGGCAATCACTTGAAGCCATCAATCACCTAAATATTATATACTATATTCTTTGTCTTCTTCCTTTTCCCCATTATCTTGCCCTGAAAATAGTGTGTTGCATTGTTATGAATTCCAGTCTCTCACCCCAACATCACTACCCACATCTACCCTTCCAATCACAAATGCTGAGCTTACAGCTCACCCCAGTGACTATTTTACTAAATGCGAAGGACATAGATATAAGAATGAGATACTCAATACCCAGAGCCACAGAGCATTTCCTCTAAAGGGGAACACGAGTTGTGTTATGCATTCAGGATGAAACGGTATTGGAGAAACGCCTCTGTTCCCTTTCTCCTCCTCTCTTTTTCTACTTCGCAGGGAAGGGAATAGTTTTATCCAGATGACCCCAAGTCAAGAGTCCTTTCTTCACTCCTGTCCCCATGTAGGGAGGACATCTGGCTCAGAGTCACAGACCTACCATCTTTCTGAACACAGACCTAGAGGGCCATGTCTACAGCTCACTCTCTCTTTTGGTCAGCATGGCATGGGAGCAGCTATTGCCTGTGGAATCAGCATTACTCCAAGTGAGGGTGAGATCTAGACTCATGGGTCTGTGTTGATGCAGGTTTAGGGTAGGGGTACTGGAGTTTATAGAATAAATTTCTGAGTAGTCAGTTTGGATCAAAGCTGCATGCCCTGACAAACACACCAGAAGTCTTACAAGTAGAGGTAGAAGGTATGTGTTAATCTCCGATTCTCATCTGAGTCCTTGTCTGATCAGAACCCCAGAACAAAGAAGGACAAAGTACAAAATTTAGACCCTGAATATATGTTCCCAGGGGAGACACAGATATGAAAATCAATGGTTATATTAACACATGCATGTGTGTTAGATATGATAATGACATGTATTAATTGCTATGGAAACAAAGAAAAAGAGAAGACATGAGCTAAAACTCTCTTTGCACAGGGATGAGTAGGGAATAGGAAAGAAGAAAAGATCAAGACATTTTCCAAAAATAGATAATGACTGTGCTGATCTATGGGACATGAAAAAGTTAGCAGGTAGAAAAGGGAGGAAGACTTATCAGGCAATAGAACAGCATGTGCAAAATACGGAGTGAAGAGAGATCACAGCACTTCCAGAAACTTTAAGTAGTTTGGACGTGAGAAGAGTGTTTGATAGGGAGTGGTTAAAAAAAAGAAATCAAGATGGAGAGACAGGTAGAGACTAATTCACAGAAGCTTTCAGGGCTAACTTTTTTCAAGTTTTGATCTTGAATCATTACTGGATTGTGGAATCAATTTAGTGGGTCATGACCTTTTTAAAATGGAAAACATTGGAGTATTTTGCATTTAGTAAATTTAAATACTGTATCATAAAATTGGGTAGGGAGGTTGGTACTTGTGTGTGTTTACTGGCTCCTTGTGTAAAATGTATTTCTTACTCTGAAGTGACTGTTCTTCTCTGGAAGGCACACAGTGAAAATGCCGGCTCTCCAAGTTGAAGATGCCACCGGTCAACAAGTCCTACTTCAAGATACATAGCTGCCAATCAGCTTGCTTAGTGCCTCATTCTGTGGCTAGCTGGCTGTCTAGTTAACTATTTATTGCATAACATCAGTAATCACTAATCTCCCAGGTATTTTATATTTTAAAAATAAGCCTTGGTCCCTAATTCTGACTTAACTCAGCATCTTTTGGTCATAAGTAGCTGAACATCTAGTCAATAATGGTATTTTTTCGTTTCTTTTCATAATTAAAACTAATCAATCGGTACAGAAAATTGGCAGGGGAAATTATTTAGTGTTTCATGTAGGCACTTTTATAATTTCTAAATTATTATGCCTTACATTTGAACATATTTAAATAGCCAAAGATCATCAGGTATTTGAAGAAAGCCTCCAAGACAAAAGACAAAGGCTAATACCAACAAACAAAAAAAAAGGCTAAAGAAGAAACAGAGACAATCCTGAAGACAGAATGAAATGTTTAAACTGTAATTAATATCCTTAGGAAGAGAAGAGGAGCTATCAATCCACTTTTTTTAAAGACAAAGAAAGGGAGATCTTGGAAATTAAAAAAAAAAAAAGATAATTGGAGAAAAATAACTCAGGAAATGAATTGGAAGAGAAAGTTTAAAAATAGCCCCAAATCAGATTAATGATTCTGAAAACAATACACATGTATAACTGGAACTGAACAGTTAAATAAATGAATGGCAGATGGTGGAAGGCAGGTTTCTCTGGTGAAGAGGGAGGTTACAGGCAAGCCAGAGAAGGAGGCTAGAATAATCCACGTGGTACTGATTTGAGTTGTAGACATCAGTATGAATTAATGTTTAGCTCAATATAAAATGGATACATACAGAAATATAGAGAGATATTTATAGATGTATATACAAGGGTTCATACATACACGTATATTTCCTTGCTCTGTTGGCTAAGAGGGCCACCTAGAAACACTGACAACCCACTAGCAACAAACACACCTCACACTTAGATCTTGTTTTATGGTAACATTCTTTAACCGAAGAAATCAGATCCATTAGAAGACAGGCTGGTGCTAGGACTGGTGCAAGGAATGTGTGAGACGAAGCACTGCTTGGGATCCTACACTGCACTTCCTAGAAAGTCTCACTATGTGAGTAGTAAGACTCTCCTTACCCTCTTGCTGCCTGTGTGTGCTATCAGTCTTGAACTTCAAACCAAATTTTTTATGTGGGATTCTATCATGATTCCATAGGATGACCACAAGAGAGGGAGACCTTTCTCTCTTTTGTTTTCACAAGAAGAACTCATTTGCTAGGTGACTCCCTCTCATAATTGCTGTGCCATATCACAAATTATCCTATGTGACTGTGCCCAGAGGTAAAATAGGATAGTAAGTCATGTCCTTTAGAGAAAAGAGACCTACCTGCTTTTAACAACCATTTGAGATTTAGCGCAGGTTTATTTAGTTAGAACAAGAGTAAGATAGCAAGTTCGATCTGTTATTAAGCCAACACTAGAAGGCCCTTAGAGGTATATGAGCAGCCTGTTAATAATGTAGGTTAGATTCAAGAAAACCCATCCATCCTGAATAAAAACATTTCCAAGGGTCTGATCACTTGAAAGAAATTTTGACAAAGAAAGGATTAGATTAGGCTTTAACCCTCCGGATTTTTAAAATAGAAAAGAGCACAGCTGCATTTTAAATCATCAGAGAGTGTACATTATTCAGCAGCTCTTTTTATAACTGTTTGCACTACAGGTGCAATAAGAGAATGTTAATTTTATCTGCCAGGGCATTTCCATTTTGTATATGTGTGTGTCATGGGATTCTTTCTTAAAAGCCTAGCTTGAAAGCCTCAGTGAAGATTCTTCTGTTTAGGTTAAACTGGAGCAAAATACTGTTATTCTAGTTCATTTTGAGGGGTGGTACTCTGCTATGTAAAGCAAGGAATTTTTAATATTTCTAAGCTCTTTAATGCTTCCATTTTCAACTGGATTAAAAATAAAAGACATCATAATAGCCCCAGCAAAGTATTTTTATCAGGCTAAGAGTAATAAGTGACTACAGCGACTCCATTGGGATTATCATATTACATTCATAGAAAACCACTGACACAACACAGGTGACATTCAAGTTTGCCGTTAAAAGTAGTATATTAGCTGTATTGTGCCGAGCTCAGACTAATCTGGATAAGAAAGACACACGCTCTACAAAAAAAAATAAAATAAAGAAGGAAAAGAAAGACAATATTCCCCTTGTTGGCTGGTTCCTCAAACTGGGGCCCATCCAATATGCACACCCCGCTGCTTCCTGCTGGCATATTCCGGGGGTGGGAATCAATCCGCTCTTTGTAGAAATTAAGAAATTGTGGAGGCATTAAAAAGGGAAACACTGAATAGATGTAATGTAGTTGGAGACAAAGGATTTAAGTGATTTGGAGGGAGAGGGCAAGAGGAAAGCTGGTCAGGATCTGGGTCGACCAGTCTTCCATTGGAGGAAGTCGGAGACTTGAGGTCACTAGAACTGGGGACTTGAGATCACACAGGAGGCCACTCAGAAACTCAGAAGTTACTTAGGTTTCTGCTACTCTTCATGTTTTACGGCACCAACCAAATGCACACAGCTGATTTCACTTGGGACCAGGTTAAAAGGAAATGCGTACATCAACGCCAAGGTGCACATCCCTCTTAGGCCAGAGGTACAACACTGGTTTAATAACCTAACCTTGAACCAATTCGGACTGTGAAAGGTTTCACTCCATACTAGAGAACAAAACTGAGAGGGTTTTTTTTTCCAAAAGCATTATTTTGCTAAAGCAATAAACCTCAACTGTAAATCATGCCACGCAGTAAGTAGGTCACTGAAAACTAAAATGATATCAGATGTAGTCTAGGATTTCAGTTTCGGAAGATTATCTTTTTGTAATTGCTGTTTAAAAAAACAAACAAACCAACAAACCTATTTTTACTAAAAGCTTGGCGGAAAGTTGGAGTGTTTCTAAAGCTATGTTACAAGCAGAAAAGTCTTCTTCCTGGGCCACGTATTTATAAAAACCCATCAGTTCACCTAGTAAAATTGTATGCTGAATAGAATTTTATTGTCTTTAAAGGTTGTGGATTCTTTGGTGCCCCAGGGCCATTGTTAATATGGATTTTCTAGGCACTCATCTAGTCTCTGCTAGACCAACTATGCCACTGATTCAGCAAATAATAAGCGAGGGCAAATTTTTCTTTGTAGAGTTCCAACTAAAGAAGAAATGATAGAATTAGCATAGGTTCACTTTGTAACCCCTATGAATGAATGGACGTGCCCACTGAGCATAAACAGCGGCAAGCATCCCCAAAAGAGAGACAAGCAGGATGTGCCTCTGAATAGAAAGGCACCACTTGAACTGTGTTGTAGTGTTGGTCCATCTCCCCCAAAACACTGAAACGGAATCTGAACAAGCCTTAAGATTTAACTCGATATTTCTAGGGAATAGAAAGAATAGAGAGAATCATTATATGGTACCATGAAGACACAATCAGCAAAAATTCATCTATGGAAAACTTTACAAGATACACAGCCCAGCTGCTTCTTCAAATAAATTATAAGGAATGAAAAAAGAGAACGACGAGAAGAAACATAGCACAGAACCTAGATTAAGGGATTGTTAAGAAACTGTACCCATTACAAGGTATGTTCTTATTTGCATCCTGATTCAAAAAAAAAATCAACTAAAAAGTAACTTAGCATATATGAAACTATTGATAATGGACCAGACATTTTTTTACAATTAAGCAACCATTGTCATCTCCTTTAGAGGTAATAATATTTGGGTTATAGGAGAAGGAGAGAATCCTCATCTTTTTGAGACACAGACTAAAGCATTAACACATTTTTTAAAAGTCAGCTTTTATTTGACAAAGTCGGTATTTTCTAGGATTGCCCTCTTCAGGAACTTTCTCTATTTCTCTTCACCCTCGACCTAACCTCTGAGGAGTGCTCTTTATTATACCTCACTGATAGTTTGCACATATCTCTATCTTAACACCTACATATTGCATAATAATCTCTTTGTGTGAGGGTCCCACCATTCCACTAAGCACCATCATACATCATGCCGTAATTGACTTGGTATCCCCAGTGCCTGGCACATGGTGAATCATTCAGTGAATGTAGAAATGATTCATTAAATCCAATATCTTATTTTCAGTTACCCGTGTATACAGCAGCCATGTAGTTTTTTTCTTTCCTTTTCTTTTCAGTTTTAGTGAGGTGTAACTGAGAAGTGTAATTGTACTATATTTAAATTGTACAAAGTGATGATTTGGCATAGCTGTGGAGTTTTGAACTCTTCAATGCAAATGCTAAAGGGGCCCTGATTCTCAGGCTACATGTTTTAAATCATACTTTCATATCAATCCATGACATAAGACCTACTGCGATCATCCTTGTTTTATAGGCGGAAACCCGTCTATAAAGGCACAGAGATGTGGGCAAGTTTCCAAGGTCTTATCTTGTAAGGGGCAGACCAGGGTTCATGCCCAGGACATCTGGCTCCAGAACATCCTTGCTTGACCATGCTCAACAGCATCCCTAAGATGACCAGATCCCTGCTAACCTAGTACCAGGGCCTTCACAGTAAATAGCAACTCTGGGCCATGGCAGTTCCAAGAACCTAACTGATAAATGATTGCTTTAACCCAGCCAGAAAACTCGCAGAAAGAAACACAACTTCAGGAAAATAACTCATCAATATACCATATCGGAATAACTTAAGACTTTCTTCAGGTGTTTAGTTGAGTCAACCAAGTTGCTTCACTCTTGAGTCCAGATATTTTGCCCTGCTGGTTAAAAAGTGGCTTTTCTCAGAATGGGATCAGAAGTGGCGTTGACCCCATTCATAAAACATCCATCATCTAGGAACAAAAACAGTTTCTTGATTTAGCTCTTTCCTTTCTACCTCTCGCCCCCATGTGGGTATGCCTCCTTGTATGGAATAATATCACAGTTAATCAAGGTTACAAAAACACTGAACATTCCTCCCTCATTTGAGGAATTTGGGGTTGGTCAAAATCATTGTTGAACAAAATATCCAAGATAGAGTAGAATAGAATTTACTTGACCCTTCCTTTTTTTTTTTTTTTTTCTTTTTCCAGGGAAGAAAGAGTCTAACTGACTCCAAGATTCTTGGCTCGGCCATTACTCAAGCCACAAATACTCCAGTTATCCAGTGAGTCAGCGGCCTTCAACCACACTTTAAATAAAGGCCTTCTATCATGATATTTTTCACATGTGTTTTACTCCCAATGGTGTACCCTACAAATACTAAGCTTTGAAATTTCTTTTTGCAGAGATATGCCCCAACAGTAATTTCAAGAGGACTACTGCCTGTTTTCTACGAAGGCTCAGATAATAAATGTTCTAATTAATCCAACTGATAACTTATAGACAATGCTAGCATTATTCTTTTTCTTTCTTTTTTCTTCCTTTCCATTTATTTATTGTGATAAAATATACATATATAAAATGTACCATTTTAGCCATTTAAACATTTTTTAAATTTATTTTATTTATTTTTTTGTAAAGATTTTATTTATTTATTCGACAGAGATAGAGACAGCCAGAGAGAGAGAGAACACAAGCAGGGGGAGTGGGAGAGGAAGAAGCAGGCTCATAGCAGAGGAGCCTGATGTGGGGCTCGATCCCAGAACGCCGGGATCACGCCCTGAGCCGAAGGCAGACGCTTAACCGCTGTGCCACCCAGGTGCCCCTAATTTATTTTATTTTTTTAATAACTTCCACGCCCAGAGTGGAGCCCAACATGGGGCTTGAACTCACAACCCCGAGATCAAGACCCGAGCGGAGATCAAGAGTCAGATGCTTAACCGACTGAGCCACCCAGGTGCCCCTTAGACGTTTTTAACTGTATGATTCGGTGGCGTTAAGTACCCTCATATTATGGTGCAACCATCACCAGCCTCCATCTCCCCATTTCTTTTCATCTTCCCAAACTGAAACTCTGTACCCATTACACACCAATTCCCCATCTCCCTACCTAATTTCTAGCAATCACAGTTCTACTTTCTGTCTCTATAAATGGTTTTTGCTTTTTTGCCTTTTCAATGGTTTCGGCAAATATGGTAGTCATTGTAAGGGCAATGGGTTACTAAAGCCAGGAAGGCTTCTACCTTTTTATACTTAATTCTCAAATTTGCAACATTTGATTATTACATTTGTAAATGACCATGGGTTCTAATTCTCTGTTTCAGTCCACTTGTTCTCCAGACTGCCTCAGGTGGGTTTTTGCGGTTTCCAGTGGAATCAAATATTGGACAGAAAAAGGAAAGAGACTCTTTGTAAAAGTACAAGTGCACTAGAGAAAGAAGATGCACCATTGGTTTACCGAAGGTTTTTAATTATATATATTTCAGTGTCATCTCTCTCTCTGGACACCGTGAAGCATGGGGAATTAAGAATGTCCTGAGTTTGAGGCAGTTGAGTGACTTCCCCAAAAAAGTTTTTATCCTCTTATTTCTCAAGTTCTTAAATAAATAACCTTTTCCCTTTCTCAGATGTCTCTGAGCTGACATATCAGAAAACGGGCAAAATGTTGACCCTCGGAAGGAAATAATCAGGGGGAATTAAATAAGTCAAGAATGAACAACCAGTAAAGCAACTTTTCAGCCCCCGAGGGCAAATGGGGAGGCAGAAAAAGGCTATTGTTCTGTTGGAAAAGCCAAGTGGGCCTAGTGCGCAGTGCGCAGTGCGGCAGGCTGAGCCCGGGCCTGGCTGGTAAGCCAGAGGTGCCCCGGGAAGCGCCAGCAGGCGGGTAGGTGCAGACAGGGCCAAGTTTAACACACGTGATTTTGGGCCTGGCAATCTCATTCCATGAGCAAGAGTCATTTTCTGTTCTACAAATAGGGAAAAATAGCGTTTGGCTAGTAAAATCTACCCCTATCCCCTACCCCTCAAATCTCTTCATAAATTTCAAAGGGGAGGAGGGGGTGGTTGGTGAGAAATGGGGATGTGACTCTTCAGTGAGTTTTCAAGATAAAGAAAGAAAGAAATACCTATCTTATCATTAGTATCTTGTTTTAAAAACCTCTCTCACCCCCAAGTTTCATCGGGTTTTACTACAGACACACTAAGATCTTAAACATCTTTTCTATACATTTTGCTTTATTAAATATATACATACATATCACAGTAAATATAATTTATACATGGTGTGCTGGGGTGCAAGTGTAGAGAGAGATTTTTAAAGTGGATAACAAGTTAACCCCTGCTTTGGGGATATTATATACTCTAGATAGGCAAAATAAGGGGAAAAAAAGGGAATTCTCTTTAAGATAAAAGGCCAAACGTTGATCGTGCAGTGATCTCACAGCCCTTTAATAAAGGGAAAAAGATGTCCCGAGAACATTCCTGGTGGGTAAATTACAAGGAACTTTCTACAAGAACAGTCTCTGCTCACCATGCCACACATTAATTATCCTTTGGTGAGAGGGGTTTTGCCCTAAGGCCCCACCATCTAGACCCCCCCAGTCACCTCCCTCTGAGGAAAGCATTCATTTTTCCTTCCAGCCCGGGGCCTAAACTATCCTAAGTGGTATTGCTAGGGGCTCTTGACGGGTCTAGGAACAAGCGTCTTTGTGGTGTGACTTTATTCCTTTAACACAAGAGAGTAACAGAGGTTTACCAAGCTTTCAAACTCCTTTCCAGGGACAACCCCCCAAACACCATTGCTCTTGAAAAGTAATCAAAATCCAAAACAGTTTCCTAGCAAATCTACCATCCAGAAGCACCAAACACTTGCGGAAATAAAGCAGAATCTTGAGAAAAAACTCACCCACCACCCTGAAAATGTACAGGATGTGGTGATGAGGTGTACAAAGCCTAGAGCCCATCATCTTTTTAGACCAAACAACCATAACACTCACTTCAAACGTTTCCATTTTTCTTACGTGCACGGGACAATGCCAAACTACTTCTGTCTTCTGGAAGTGTGTTTCCCTTCCTTATCCTAACATCTAAATGTAAACTCAAAGAGAACACAACAGCTCAAATCCCAAATGTTGTTTCTCTGTGAGATCCAGTTCTCTGTCCAGCTGAGAAGTTCATCATCTCCCAATATAGTACCTATTCTTTCTCAAGTTGCAGTAAACATCATAATAGACACAAACACGCAGCGCAGGTAGTGAGAACATCGCTGCCAAAAATATCACAGGCCCCCCGCGGGCAAACTTCCTCTCCCTGACTTCCCTCAGTGCTCAAGGACATGTGCACATTTGCCTGCCACACGGCACAGCGCACTGCGGCCTTTTATGGGGTCACGTCCCTCTCGCTTTCCCGCCCCAACCGCTGTGTGCGTTGCCGAGGCTGTGAGCCAGCGACCTGGGTAACAAGAAGCCCTTGTGGTTCAGAGACCACTGTCCATTAAGAGGAGAGAAGAGGTCGTTTTCCATGGAATTCTCTTCCCGTAAGCGTCGGGCTCAGCGAGGTGCAATGAGTATCCAATTCGCCACACGGAGATCAATTGTTACATAGCTTATTGGAGAACAGAGCACGGACAGCTCTGGGAGGAGGAGAAAATATGTCTTTACCCTCCCACTTACCTGACACTGAATGTTCTGGCTTCTGGATGGGGAGGAGAGGGCACAGCCCAGGGATTGTTCCCTGCTCCCTGTATGTCCGGGAAGCCCCCCACCCGGGCTGCAAGATGGAAAAGGGGTTTATAAGCAACAAAGGACAGATTGCAAAACTTTAAGATTTTAAGATTTTCCACATACCTCAAGTTCTTCAATAGAGAAGTAAGATATGTTACCTACTTTAAAAACCTTTCTTCCTGTGTATTTCGAGAAATAAGGAAAGCCAAAGACAAACGGGTCTTTGCATATTTTTTAAAATCTTATTTCTGCTCTTAATTGTAAATTCTTGCCGGATGGAGACTAAAACTAATCGATCTGCTTGGTCCCCAGAGACTTGGTAGAATTATCTGCACCCCCTTGGTTCTGAATTAATCTTTCTTTTGTTCTTTTTTTTTTTTAAATTTTATTTATTTATTTGACAGAGAGCCAGAGAGAGAGCCAGCGAGAGAGGGAACACTAGCAGGGGGAGTGGGAGAGGGAGACGCAGGCTTCCTGCTGAGCAGGGAGCCCGATGCGGGGCTCAATCCCAGGACCCTGGGATCATGACCTGAGCCAAAGGCAGACGCTTAAAGACTGAGCCACCCAGGCGCCCCATGTTCTTTTTTTTTTTTTTTTACACATCCTTTTCTTTCCCATTTTGTTCTCATTTCCTCTTCCTTCAATTCCATAGCTCTCTCCTGTCTCTGCTTTCTACCTTTCTTCCTCTTTGCTCACGTCATCTCGTCTCTTCCCGATTCCTTCCAATTTTTATTTCACAAGGTGCCTGCCTTCTAGAATGAACTCAGGCTTTCAGAATCGATCTTGCTAGTCATGACAGGGCCAGCAGGTGCTTCTTGGAGAAACTGATGAATAAAAGAAACTGAGATTCATTCAGATAATCTGGGTCTGGTCCTGAAAATCAACACTGAAGATCGAGAGGGGATAATGAAAGAGAAAATGGAATTCTGTTGGAGGAGGAAGACCTGACCACTTCCCTTCTATCCTTTTCTTCTTGACTAATGGAAAGAAGGGACTGGCTTGTTGAAACAGTTGACAAATCATGGCCAGCTGCAGGAAATGAGCAAGTACATAATAAAAAGTCCCTAAAAGAATAACAACAGAAAAAAATAGTCATATGCCCGACAAAAGTGACCAGCTTTCCAGGAAAAGCTCATTCATAAATCGGAAAAAATTGGTGTTCATCTACTTAACAGAACAGAAAGAGCTTTCTGTCTGTCACCTGTGCTGTGGAGACCATGGCATGGTCATCAGACAAAAACAAGGGAGGGGACTTCTGTGAAATGCCACGGCTGAGAATGAAATCCCTTCACACTGCCAAGAAGCCACCATTGTGCGATGTGTAACCTGTACACATCCAACGATCAGAACAGATAGCATAATATTTAAAAAGAAGAAACATGAGTGGTTTCCCAAGGCAACCGCACTGCGTGCTGTTCCCAGGAATGGCATCTATGTCCCTTTCCTTTAGTTATGTCATTCTGTCCAATGTAATGTCTTGGTCATGTCCTCACGCCCTGGGGCAATTTCATATGTGGACGATGTCAGGGTGTCAGGGCGTCAGGGCATCAAGGTTTACTTCAGCCCATCCGCCTGTGGGTTTCCGCACAACACCCACATCCATCGTAAACCTCAACAGAAAACCAGTCTGTGTAGATGCTGACGGGCAAGATTCCTTCCAGAGGGCTCCGTTTTCCCTCCCACTGTAACTGTTCGAGTCTCTGTGGTTCGACTGCAATAAGATCATTACCTTCATCCACATTTAAAATGAGGCTCGTGGAGGATGCAGTGAGGTTGAGGTTAAGGGCAGAGATGGAAAAAGGAAGAAAGAAGGGAAAGAAAGATCACGCCTTGTGTTCTTGGGTTTTTATGAAGAAACAAATAAGAAAATAAATAAACTGAAGTTTTTTTTATGAAAGCCATTAATATAAAATTTGGGAGGGTAAAAATCAAAACAAAAATTTGGTAATCATATGACATTATTGCCCCTCCTTATTTTTGTTTGTTTGTTTGTTTTACGATTTACTCTTCTGTCATATCCAAAACATTTTGGACTGTGGGCCTCATACAATTCCTCAAATGTGGTTCTTCCAGAGAGAACATGAAATTGATTTCTGTTCTTTTTTTTTTTTTTCGGTAACCTCTTAACCTAACTCAAATCACATCAGCTTCATGGGTTTTCATATGATGGCAATAATATCTAAAGAAGAAATTTTCATGGAAGGAATACACTTCTCGATCCCCGCATTGGGCTCCCTGCTCTGCTGGGAGCCTGCTTCTCCCTCTCCCGCTCCCTCTGCTTGTGTTCCCTCTCTCGCTGGCTGTCTCTCTCTCTGTCAAATAAATAAATAAAATCTTTTTTAAATAAATAAATAAGTAAATAAAAAATAAAATAAATCTTAAGAGAAAGTTAAATATTTTCCAGGGTGAACCTTACTGTGCAGCTTGTGGTGAACTCATACTTTCTAAAAGAGGTCTTCAAAGAGAAACAAAAGATTTTAATCCCAAACTACTGTGACTTTATTTCAGATAATCCAGGCTAGATTAAGTCCACTATTGGATCATTTTTCCTTCTCAAAATATCAAAACACTTTAAAGAGATGTACTAAGTAAGCCTCCTGAATCTTCTTTTTGAAGGTGAAAAAAATCAACTTGTTTACAGAAGGACACATTTTTAGCTTTCTTTCCCATGGTTCTCTTTCTTTATAGTGGGAAAAGCAGAGGGGACAAGTAACCCCAGAACTGTGCAATGTGTTGGCCAGGTGCTGGATATGACCGCTCTTTTCTCTTAAATAGGAAAGAAGCCAGTCTGGCCCACACCTTCTTTGTGCGTGGAAAAGAATGATCCAGAAGTTTCCCAGTGCCGGGAAGTGGGAGTCCTAGAGACACTGGACTCCCAGACCAAAGCTCAGTCCATTGGGTTCCCACAGAACTTTCTTCATTCTTCAATCGTTCCAATATCAGTCTGCATTTTGCTATTCAGGGCCTTTCTTGCCACTGTGATTTTGACAGATTCTGTATTTTCTTGTAACTCTTAAGTTCGAAAGCTAGCCTCTCATGTTCCCCAGTTAGAGGCAATGTATTCATGACAAGGAGGGAGTGTAGCTTTTAGAAAATAGATCAATTCTTATTTTACATTTTCTACAGATCTCTATAGATCCATTAGACAACATTGTGCTTACAGTTAGAAATACTGTACTGTACACTTAAAATTTATAAGAGGGGCATTATCTGTTCTTACCACAAGAGAAAAAAAAAAAGAGAAATCAATATAAAAAAATAAAATAAAAGTTTCAAACAAACAAAAAGATTCTCTAAAAAGAGTTAATATGTTTAAATACTTGGGAACCCTGGATAAAGAATCTAAGAGAAGCAAAAAAGACAGAAAGCCACACACCCATAAATTGTTTCAACAGTCATGCTGAGAGATTATGAGCAGGCAGAAAACAAAAGGTCCCTATGAAGGTTTTAAGAGATAAATTGTATCCCCATCTACAACTGTAACGTTGTTACAAAACGTTCTTTAAATATTTCTGCTGGGAATGAAATGAATTATGGCTGACCAGAGGGGGAAGGAGGACGAGAAAGGGCAGGATGTTGGGTAAATGAAAATGGTCAATTTCCTTGTCAGCCAAGCATACCTGCCTCACCTCTTCAAGGCATTTTTTCCTCCTTTGTATTTAAGACTTGGAAGTTAATGATCCTTTGCATAATTTGTTTCTCACCTCAATATCATCGTGTCCAGAATTGCTTATGTTTCAATCATCTCCACATTACATGCATTCTATTTTTAAAGGTATGAAAATGAAATTCTCATTTAATTCATTAAAAGGCATTTCCATTGGGGCCTGGGGGGCTCAGTCAGTTGAGCGTCTGCCTTTGGCTCAGGTCATAACCTCAGTGTCCTGGGATTGAGTTCCGCATCGGGCTCCTTGCTCAGCCGGGAGCCTGCTTCTCCCTCTGCCCTTTCCCCCTGTTTGTGCTCTCTCTCTCTCTCTGACAAATAAATAAAAATCCTTAAAACACACTTCCACCTTCTGACCTTTATAAAAAGCTCTCATCATTCATTGATCCAATCAGTGGACAAGTTTTATTCGGAAGTAAATATGTGTCAGGTCCTGCACTATGGGCTGGATTTCCTCAACATGGCTGAATTACGTTGTCATTGGTGTCCTTTTTTTTTTTTTTTTAAGATTTTATTTATTTATTTGACAGAGATAGAGACAGCCAGCGAGAGAGAACACAAGTAGGGGGAGTGGGAGAGGAAGAGGCAGGCTCATAGCGGAGGAGCCTGATGTGGGGCTCGATCCCAGAACGCCGGGATCACGCCCTGAGCCGAAGGCAGACGCTTAACCGCTGTGCCACCCAGGCGCCCCCACTGGTGTCCTTTTTACGCAGAAGTAAGCGGAGTAAAAAGCCAGGCTAGGAATAAAATCTATTAGACACCAGTGCTTGTGAGGTCTTTCAGNGTGTCCTTCTTACGCAGAAGTAAGCGGAGTAAAAAGCCAGGCTAGGAATAAAATCTATTAGACACCAGTGCTTGTGAGGTCTTTCAGACATCAGCATTGCTAGTAATTAACATTCCATGAGAACTATCTACCAGACCTACATTGCATTTATTCTTCACAGCAACTCTGGGAAAAAGAGCATCTGTTATTCTATGCCACAAAAGGGGAAACTGAGGTACCCAGTGGCTAACCCAAGTTCACCCGCTATACTCCCCTGTGGTGCCACTCACCTCCTTGGGGAAAGGCTGGATCCAACTTGAAGTAATCCATTTAGAATGTTCACATAATTTTAAATTTCTTTTTTTTTAAGATTTTTTTATTTATTTATTCGACAGAGATAGAGACAGCCAGCGAGAGAGGGAACACAAGCAGGGGGAGTGGGAGAGGAAGAAGCAGGCTCATAGCAGAAGAACCTGATGTGGGGCTCGATCCCATAATGCCAGGATCACGCCCTGAGCCGAAGGCAGATGCTTAAACTGCTGTGCCACCCAGGCGCCCCTAAATTTCTGATTTAAAAAAATTTTAATAACCATGCCACTATGTGGCACTAGGTTTTTCTGGGGTTTATTGGTTTGTTTTGTTTTTTATTCATTTCTTTAACTTGGAAAGGGAAAAGCAATTTGAAAGGCATAAAATTCTTTTTTTTAAAGATTTAATTTATTTATTTGAGAGAGAGAGAGAGAGCTCAAGCAGGGGTAGGAGCAGAGGGAGAAGGAGAAGCAGACTCCTGGCCACACAGGGAGCCCTATGTGCAGGGAGCCTCATGCGGGGCTTGATCCCAGGACCCTGGGACCATGACCTGAGACGCTTAACCAACTGAGCCACCCAGCACACTAAAATTCTTTTTTTTTTTTTTTAAATAAAAGGACACCAACCACAGAATGCATGTGTAGAAACCCCACCGGAATAGAACACGCGCACAGCCACCTCCCTGGTCAGCAGTGTTTTCCGTGAAGAGTCAGTTAGGACCACTTGGGGTTTTCTAGGCTATAAGATCTCAGCTGCAATTACTCAACGGTCTTTGTAGTTCCCAAGCAGCCACAGACAAGACCTAAATGAATGGGTGTGGTGTGTTCCATTAACTTTATTTAAAAAACAGCCTCCACCCCCACCCCCACCTGATTTCATCCATCCTCTTCTGCCAAAGTTACTCTCCCTACAGGGTCTCCTTTCAAGTCAAAGTTCTGAACCTGGGGTCCATAGACTTCAGGCTTCTAAACTCACCGAAGTCCTTTCAGAATGTTCAGTCTTTTGATTTGTGTGGGGATTTTCTCTGCGGTTGGATCTATGGCTCTCATTAGACTCTCAAAGGTTCCATGACTCAAGAAAAGTTAAGCCTCAGATCCCAGAATTCCACCACTCGCTGCTGCCTGCTCTCTGGCCTCCAGCGGTGCTCCCTCCCCACTCTATCTTTAGTTACTTTTCCCTGTGATTTATGAGAACTACTCACACTACACTATTGCTTGGGTCCCACACACATCTTGAACAACTTTCAAGTCTCTGAGCTTTGCAAATCCTTTTCCACTGGCTTAAATCGATGTGGACTCTCGATTTAATTCAGTTCCATTCACAAACCTCCATTGATGAAGCAAATCCTTGCAGTCGGGCTGTGTGTCCTGGGAAGAGAGACACAGATCATATGGCTGCGAGTTAGTCAGACAAGCAAACATGTAATTACCAATTCAGTGTGGCAGGGAGGGTAAAAGGTGCTGTCAGATTACTCAGGATGGGTGCCTAACCCAGACTTGAGGCATCAGGAGATGTTTTGCGAAAGAAATGCTGGTTAAGCTGAGGCCTAAAGAATGCATAGGAACGTAAATCTTCCAGAACCAGAAGTTGGTTAAACGAAGAGATAGACGCTGGGTAGAAGAGAAGATATATGCAAATGTCTGTAGACAAACGCAGTGAGTTTGTCAGAACAGAATGCAGGATGGCGAGGACAGCAGGTTAGACTGGAGAGGTGGAAGAGCTGGGACCACAAAGGATCTCGTATGCCGATTGTTCGTATTTTATTTTAAAGACATTGAGAAATCCGTGTGATCAGCTGACCAGCAGCTTTGGCGTAACTGGGACCTGGTTAGAAATGGAATCGTAGGCCAACCCAGAACTACTGCATCAAATCTGCATTTTAACACGGCCCGGAGGACTTCTTTACCGTGGGTGAACCTTGTTTCCTCTTCCCACCTGACCAGCTCCTATCCACCCAGGTTTCCAAAAAGGCCCTGGGGTAACAGTCTCCCAGGGTACTTGTAAAGGACAGGCCTTCTTCAATTTCAGATGGGGTTACATCTCAATAAACCTGTAGTAAGTTGAAAATCTCCTATGCCGAAAGTGCATTTAATAGACTGAACCTACTGGTCATCATAAACGTGCTCGTGAAGAACACTTCCACGAGCCTCTGGTTGACTCAAAGCCTGTTTGGTAAGAAAGTGCTAACTCTCTCATGTAATGTGTTGGCTACTGTACTGAAAGTGACAAACAGAAAGGCTGTCGGGATACAAAAGTTTGTCAGCATATCAATTGTGGACCCTTGTGATCACCTGGCTGACCGGGAGCTTCCCCGATGACCAGCCTCACAAGAGAAGATTGTCCCGCATGCTACTAGCTTGGGGAAAGGTCCAAATTCAAAATCCGATGGACAGTTTCTACCGATTGCATGTTCATTTCACACCATCGTAGAGTCGAGAAATTGTGAAATCAAACCATCCTAAGCTGGGAACCATCGTGTGCAGATTCCTAGCCTCTCCACTGGACCTTCTCACTCTGGAGGTCGGGGTTGAAATCGAAGAATATGTTTTTCCAACAAGTTTTATTTACTTTTTTTTTTTTTAAGTAGGTTTCATGTCCAACATGGGGCTTAAACTCAAGACCCTGAGATCAAGAGTTGTCTCCTCTACTGGCTGAGCCAGGCAGCCCTTTCTGGCCAGTTTTTAAGGATGATTCTTACTTTGGGAAAGTTTGGGAAAACACATTCTGATCCCCAACTCAGCAAAATGTATTACATCCCGGGGCACTCGAACCTCACTGGTACGGCAGTGTGAATAGGTTGCTCTATAATTATGTTTTTCCGTATCTGTTTTCCTTGGTAGTCTGTGAGCTCTTCCCTTCTTATTTGCCCTGGTGTTGCCAGCACCTGGCACAGGGTCCTAAACTCCATAAACGCCCAAGTGCATTCATGAATAACAAGCACCTCCAGATGGCAGCTTAGCGTGAGTCCACTGGGCAGACCAAAGGTCAAATGCGCCATTAAAACGAAAGTAGCTTCAGTTTTCATGAGCAATTTATCAGTAAGGTCTTGTTCTGAATATTCAAATCAAGGTCAGGAGGATGTTCCTGCTGCCAGTCCCAGCTGAAACTCTTTTTCACCCTAAAGCTTCCCCTGACCAGCTGAGAATTGGGGCAGCCCTTGCCTGCCTTCCTCCTGACCCCTCCCTTCCTCCAGCCACTGCCCCCGAAAATGCCTCATTTGGCTCGCCTTTCAAGTCATCCAACGACTGCGTTTGACCATTTGACCTTCTGTGACAGCAGATTCCTTTCGCTGACCACAAGCTGCCTGAAGAAGTTATTTCCTTTTATTTGTTCTAAATTTCCTTCTCAACCAGTTGTCCTCATTTAAGGAATAGCTTCTACAGGAAAAATTAATTGAATTACTGTTTTGTTGTGTGTGGGGGTGGAGGGGAGAAGGTCAGGGGACACAAGTATTTAAAAAATCCCCTTCAGAATTTCTTATTTGGTTGCAAATTATATATCCTTTTTTTCCTTTCTGGATCTATACATAATATGTATCCATTTTGCAAATTAGGGGGAGAAAAAGAAAAATGTAAAGAATATAAATCCTAGCAGCTAGAATGTTATGCTTGTATTATCTGTTCATAGGATTTCATTTTAAATAGTCACATTAGCATTTTCTCATATGTAAATGATTTTGTCATTTAATCCTACTGTAGCTAGCATCAAACGCAAGTCTGTGCAATGATTTGACGCTTGCGATATTACTTCCTCCCGGGCAGAAGAGTGATGTGAGAGGTGCATGGAGCCAAGACTCCAAGGGAAAGGAGGGATGGGGGCTAAACTCTCATAAGGAACTGTGACATTGGCAGTGGAACCGCTGTGAGGGTTTGTCACTCCAACTCTATCTGGTTTAAGAAAGAAGTGGAAATACCACTAGGACAGTATGAAAAATTCAGCTCCCTTCCTGAATGTGTTTGTCCTCGCAAAAAAATCTGTGTAATACTTTGGAGACTTCCCAACCATTTCCCTTCATTAACTAGTTCTAACTCCCAGTTGCTCCAGTCTCTGAACGTATTGGGTTAGACAAGGGATAGCTTACGCTGTTTACTTTTCCAGGGAAGAAAGCTCACAGGGAGATTAGTCACTTTAATTAGTCCAAAGGAGAGCTGAGTTTGGATTGGCAAACTGGGATTCCGTCCCTAAGGGATCCTAGGAAAAGCCAAAAAGGGATTTCTCAAGATTGGGGTTTTTTATGGGCTTCTTTGTTTTTCTTAAATGATAGTGATTTTATTACTTTTATCTTTTAAAGGCATATACACATTACAAAACATTTATTGATGAGGAAGACCAAAGATGAAAATATAAAATCATAAATCACACAACACCTGGGCTCTGCTCTCCTATCTAAGATGTTCTCACTCAGTCAGGATTCTGTGCCAAGTTTCACTCTGCTCAGTGGTGGATGAAGCTAGCCTATGTTCTTGAAGTTTCCTGCAAGACTTGGCTCAGCCCCACAGTTCAGTGATGACCCCCGGAAAATGACAAAGCTTGATATTTCCCTTGCCCACTGGGCAATTCTGGTGAGATGAGGCCTTGGTTCCTGCTACTTTTCCCTCATCTTTTCCCTGGACTTACCCCTCAGTCCCCATCTCTCTGAATTGGGGAAGCTTGATGAACATTTTTTGGAGACTGAGCAAAACCATACCAGAATCTTCTGTTCCCTTCTTGGCACCCTACCCCATTTTGATGGCAATGGCAGGAAGCTGTACCTCTTTCTTTGGGTCTTTCTGATACATTTTTATTATGTTTTATCCATTCCTTGAGAAAATAGAGAAGAGAGAGAGATTCTATTTATTGAATTACTCAGCCACCAAAAAAAAAAATGAAATCTTGGGCCACCAGGGTGGCTCAGTCAGTGAAACGTCTGCCTTCGGCTCAGGTCATGATCCCAGAGTCCTGGGATCAAGCCCCACATTAGGGTCCCTGCTTAGCGAGCAGCCTGCTTCTCCCTCTCTCTCTGCTGCACCCCTGCTTGTGCACTCTCATTCCCTGTCAAAGAAATACATAAATAAATAATTTTTTAAAAAGAAATCTTTCCATTTGCAACAACATGGATGGAACTAGAAGGTATTATGCTAAGCAAAATAAGTCTTTCTGAGAAAGACAATTGTCATATGATTTCACTCATATGTGGAATTTAAGAAACAAAACAGAGGAGTATAGGGCAAGGGAGGGAAAAATAAAACAAGATGAAATCAGAGAGGGAAACAGACAATAAGAGACTCTTAACCATAAGAAACAAATTGAGGGTTGCTGAAGGAGAAGGGGGTGGGGGGATGGGTTAACTGGATGACAGGCATTAAGGAGGTCACATGATGTAATGAGCACTGGGTGTTACATACAATTAATGAATCACTGAATTCTACCTCTGAAACTAATAATATGTTACATGTTAATTGACTGAATTTAAATACAATTAAATTAAATTTTTAAAAGAGAGAGAGATTCTTTGCACTGAATTCATTATTTTAAATTCCATATTTCCCAAGACCAGGTTTTTAAGTCCCTACCGGACTGGTGGTGGTTCTCTGCAGTTCCAAGCACAGCATCTTTTTCCTTTGATTTCTGTCATCAACAGTCATGACCTCCCAATGGGCACAGGGGCAGGAGTGAAGAAATGGAGTGCGAATTTCAGGAAGGGCCTTTCAGAAGAGGGAGAGAGTCTTGGCAGTTGCATCCCCCATGGAAAATTGGTAGCCTTAATTCATACTGAATGTAGTTATATTTAATTGTTGAATATACTGAATAAGCACTTTCTTCCTCCATTGCGATAACCCATAGCTTGTTCTACTGTTGCTGTATTAAACTCTAAGAATAAGACTTAAAAAAATTCTCTCATGTGTATTGGAGCAATAATCAAATACAGAAAGTTCTCATAAAGGTTAAATCTTCAAATAAGGTTTGAAAAATCACCTAATAATCTTCAGCTATCCCAAGTGTGGAAGGAGAAATAGAATACAGTTACGATTCCAAGACCTCAGTGAGACTATCCATTCAAAGGCAGCAATTCTTGTTGCCGGGGCTCGGTGGTCTCTGCAATGCCTTCCAAAATAGTACCATTCTAGGGATCTCCCTGAAATCAGCTCTGACACTGATTAATTCTGTAAACAAATATTTATTTATGAGCTACTACGTAACAGGTTCTATGTCAGGCACTGGAAATGCAAAGATGAAAAGACATGGCCTCTTAGAAGATCATAGCGTACTGGGAGAGGAAGCTGATACGTAGCCAATTTCTGTTCACCGCAATACTGTAATATAATAGAGACGCAATCAGATGCTGAGGGTATTAGAAACCTATGGGTAAATATGCACACCCTCACTTAAAAACTTATTCAAGACAGATGTGGTTTGGACTGGCCTTAAAGTGCCAGGCAGAGAAGATGGTGGACAATTAAGGCAAAGGACCTAGTGTGTTTAAAGGCATAGAGGTGTCAAAAGCTGGCTTAGCCCAGAACCATGAGAGGGTGAATGCAACTGGGCCATAAGGTTTCATGTGTAACTGGGGGAATGGGGAAGGAGATAAAATTAGAAAAAGCCTGAAAACAGACTGAAGAGTTTTGCTCACCATCCTAGAGAATCTGGAAGTCATCCTAACAAAAAGGAGAGGGAACAGATGGGATCAAATCTTCTTTTAGGACATGACTTCTTTTGTCAGGGATAAAAACAGCTGCAGTGGGGAAAGATCAGCAGTTAAAGGATTAATTAGGAGGCTCTTGTGGTTTTCCTGGCAAGAAAAACACAAATTTGAGCTAGGGTAACTACAGTGAGGAATGAAGGTTAGGGACAGAATCAGGAGATATTGCAATAATAAAATTTGGGGTTGATGAATATCCCAATGGGAATGGGGTTGGGTAAAATAAGTTTTCTTTTTTTTTTTTTCCCTTAAAACACAGGGTAGATGATGGCCATAGCTAAGGAAACCTGAAGAAAGAATGCATTTACAAGGGAGAAGTGGGTTATAGAGAAAAGCCAATGAGCTCCATTCTGCAAAATGTTGGTAAGCTTGGGGTACCTGTTGAATGATGCACAGTTGGGAGCTTGGGCTGAGTCTCAGGAGAGATGTGGCCTAGAGATTGGATTTTGGGAGTCCTCAGCAACACACAGGCAATAGTTGAAGAGCTTTGAGTGACATTATTCATTTGCTTCACAAATATGTTATCTATTTCCTACATGCCAGGTGATGGGCTAGCAAGAGCATAAAAGAAGGAGGAAGAGATTACAAGGGCAAGATTTCAGAGTATTAGTATTTAAGGCATTGGATACTAAACTTCAACGAGTTAAAAAAAATCGGCTAGGGAGCGGGCTAAGAATTGAGATTCTCAGGCCTCACCTTCGTGACCCTGGCATTATTAATGAGAACCCAGGTGATGATGACACAGGTGATGATGCCCAGAGAAACAAGATCTCCAAGAGTGGCCCGAGGAGATGGAAACACTAACAGAGATTGAGAACAGACAGACGGAGGAGGAAAGCCAAATTATGAGGTCCCTTTAGGGTCCAACCCTGACCCTGAAGCTACACAATTGACATTGCTAGTTTAAAAAATATAAAAATATTCACAGGGTTCATTTCCAGAGCTCTCTGTCTTTTCTTTTGACCCATTTGCACCTCTGCTTACCAATGGGCAAAGCCTTTTTCACACCCCCCTTTCTCTAGGTCTTCTGCCTACTCGTTTCTTTGAGGTTCTCTGACTGGGCACCTTCCTGTCTCCTGACGTGTGGCCTCACTTCTTCTAATCTGAATAATGTCTCTTCCCCTTGACCAGCACGTTTATTCACTGCTGGGCCGATAATGTCCGCTCTTAGTGTAGCCCCGGCACCTCCCACCCCTGCAAACCGCCCCATGGGGTTCTCGTCAAGGTAACTATCAGGATCAGATACAGGCAGGGAAAAAACCAGGGAAGGGACTTGAGAAGTTATTTATCTAAGTTTCCTACCCAATTCAGGATTCTCTCTGATGATATCCTTGACCTGTGGTCATCCGGCAACTTCATGCCTATATCCAGTGGCACGGGACCGCCTGTTCTAATGTTGAACAAGTTCCATTCTTGTCCTGAGCCAAACGCTGTAACAATACCACCCACTGATCAAGTTCTGGCTTCTGTGTCCACACAGAGCTGGCCTCACCCAAACCTACAAGGCAGCCCTTAGATATGAAAGCTTCCATTGTATTTATTCTCTGCTTCAGGTTAAACTTCCCTTGCAGCTCCAGCAACTCTGTGACGTGCTATTACCGGGCCTCTTTATTGTTCTGATTGTTTTGTCTGGGAAGAAAGAACTCTTGATTTAGACACTGTAGTAGTTTCCTGTTGTTGCTATAACAAATGACCACAAATTCGGTGACTTAACACAAGATAAATTAGGGGCTCCTGGGTGGCTCAGTCGGTTAAGCACCTGCTTTTGGCTTAGGTCATGATCCCAGGGTCCTGGGATCGAGTCCCACATCAGTCGCCTTGCTCAGTGGGGAGCCCGCTTCTCCCTCTGCCTGCTGCTACCCCTGCTTGTGCACTCTCTCTCTCCCCCCACCCAACAAATAAGTAAAATCTTTTTAAAAAACCAACAACAAGATAAATTAGCTATCCTACATTTCTGGAGTTTAGAAGTGTAAAATGAATCTTGCAGGACTGAAATCAAGATGTCTGCATGCGTCTGCCTTCCTCCATCTTCAAAGTCTGTCCTGTCTCCTTTTATAAGGACATTTGCAATTACATTTAAGGCCTACCTAGATAATCTAAGACAATCTTCCCATCTCAAAATCCTTAGTGTAATGACAGAAGCAAAGTCCCTTCTGCCATAGTAGGCAACATTCACAGGTTCTGGGCATTAGGGCTTAGATATCTTCGGGAGCCATTACTCAGCCTACCATAGATACTTCAGTCAATGCACTCTTAAGGCTGCATTAATTTTTCATCAACCAAATTTTGCCATCAACCAACACACTCCCACTCTTTTTCACATCAACAGCTGTCATGTTGGGTCTAACCCGCGGTGGTCCTGAGGACTGTTTTCTCCTCCTGCACACATGGTAGGGTCACACTGCTCTCTCCCTCTAGAACCAGGAGTAGTCACGTGACTTTCTTGGTCAAGATGATGTGAGATGACATGATACTTCTAATTAGCTTAAAGAGCTAATTAGATTTTTCTCTGTACTGTGACCAGCAATGTTCAGATGACAGCTTCTCCACCTGCCCGGGTCCCAGAGTGAGGAAAATGCAAAGCAAAGTTCCCAGATGACCCATGGTGGACATGTAAGGTGATGAGAAATAAACCCTTGTTGTCAAGTCCCTGGAATTCTGGGGATGTGATTTGTTGTTACCATATAATCTAGCCTATCCTGACTGATGCAAACTCTTTCTATAGATGAGTCTATTTTTTAAACCTAAACGGGGAATTTTTAATTTTTTCCTCACTGAATTTCATCTTTTCTATAGTAGCCAAGCCTCCAAGGTCATCACAATGCCTAAGAATATTTATTTTATTTATTCATTTATTTATTTATTTATTTATTTATTTATTTATTTAAGAGAGAGAGCTTGATCCCAGGACCCTGAGATCATGACCTGAGCTGAAATAGGAGTCAGCCACTCAACGGACAGAACCACCCAGGGGCCCCACAATGCCTAAGAATCGTGATCCAATTATGCTTTACAATGGATACTTGATCACTTTGAAACCTGATAAACATTTCTTCTGTGTTTTTATCAAAATTACCTATTTGAAAAAAGTCTAGGAGGACAAAGTCAAGTATCGACCTGTGGCAGACCATTTGAAAACGCTCCGCAGATTCACACTGATCTAAAAAAACTATGATAATATGGTCCACATACATGTATTACCCTTCAGCCTGTAGTTCTTCATCTGAGTCATAGGCCATAGACTTTTCAAAGTACTTAGGGTTGGCAGAATATTTCCATTATAATTCTGGTAACCTTTTAAAAAATTAGTTTAGTGTGGCAACTTTGCTCTTACGGAATGGAAGCCAACTCATAGTGAGCAATACATTCTTTACTAATTGCTCCTGGATCCTCTGATTAAATAAAGTTTCTAAAATTGTACAGCGGTTCATGTAAATATTACTAATTTGTATTTTCTGAGACTATCTGAAGCATCAAATATTGTAAGACCCTCTCTTATTACTTTAGGCAGCAAACAGAAATTATGTTCCATTCTAGTTCTTTCCATTGGCTTTAGATTCCATTGGTTTTAGAATACAGAATCCTGAGCAGAGACAAATGAGCCTGGGGTGTCCTGCCTTAATATATTTCCCTTCTGCCGTATTGCCTTTAAAAGTTCAAATGTAGCAGGCACCCAGGCATGCAATCAGTCATCCTTGTGAGGAGGAGAGAGTCATTCATGGTGAATCTCAATCTCCATATACTAGCTAACAAATTGTGATATTTTTCACTGAGATACCACCTTACACCAGTTAGAATGGCAAAAATAGACAAGGCAAGAAACAACAATTGTTGGAGAGGATGTGGAGAGGGGATCCCTCCTACATTGTTGGTGGGAATGCAAGTTGGTACAGCCACTCTGGAAAACAGTGTGGAGGTCCCTTAAAAAGTTAAAAATTGAACTACCCTATGACCCAGCCATTGCACTACTGGGTGTTTACCCCAAAGATACAGACGTAGTAAAGAGAAGGGCCATATGCACCCCAATGTTCATAGCTGCATTGTCCACAATAGCCAAATCATGGAAGGAGCCGAGATGCCCTTCAACAGATGACTGGATTAAGAAGCTGTGGTCCATATATACAATGGAATATTACTCAGCTATCAGAAAGAACGAATTCTCAACATTTGCTGCAACATGGACGGCACTGGAGGAGATAATGCTAAGTGAAATAAGTCAAGCAGAGAAAGACAACTATCATATGATTTCTCTCATCTATGGAACATAAGAACTAGGATGATCGGTAGGGGAAGAAAGAGATAAAGAAAGGGGGAGTAATCAGAAGGGGGAATGAAGCATGAGAGACTATGGACTATGAGAAACAAACTGGAGGCCTCAGAGGGGAGGGGGATGGGGGGAATGGGATAGACTGGTGATGGGTAGTAAGGAGGGCACGTATTGCATGGTGCACTGGGTGTTATACGCTACTAATGAATCATCAAGCTTTACATCAGAAGCCAGGGATGTACTGTATGGTGACTAACATAATATAATAAAAAATCATTAAAAAAAAAAAATTGTGATATTTTTGCAGACACCTTGGGGAGCAAGCATGGCATACTTTGACAACCTCTAGAATCAAAGTACCAGGTTTCAATTCTGTCTTGATTGCTTACGGGTTTTCAGAGTTTGGACGAATCACTCCATCTCGAATCCTTGGTTTTCTCATCTTTAAAATGAGTTAATAATAACACTTGCTTCGTAGTGTTATTGGAGGTTTAAGTTAGATCTTCCAGGTAAATTGCACAGAATAAGGAAGTAAGTACTCAACAAATATTTTTAATACTATGTAAGATATCCCCTGTACTAATGAGCATAGAGATAAATAATCAATACATCAATTTGTTGGTCAATAGTACACAAGAAGGGAGCAGCTATTTCTTGTTAAACTGTTAGGTGAGGTAAGAGAAATCATGATGAATTAAGTATAGTCCAGATGTTGCCTAGTGCGTGGGGAAATTGGATGCAACCTTTTCTTTTTTTACAGTGTGTGGCTGCATGCCTTTGCAATTCTTTGTCCCTGACTGATGGCATTGTGTCAACATAACAGGTTGCAAAGACAAGACACATTTTGATTACAACCTGTAGAGTCGCTTGGCTACCTTAATAGATAGGAGATTAAAAGTAGCAGATCATCAGAGAAATAGGGGAAATGTCACTATTTTGTTTAGTTTTCTCTCTCTAAGGAAAACAAGTTTTCTTTTTCTTTTTTTAAAGATGTATTTATTTATCTGAGAGAGAGTGAGAGAGCAAGATAGAGAGAGCAGGGGAAGAGCAAAGAGTCTTAAGCAAACTCCGCACTGAGCACGAAACAGACTGGGGCTCCAAGAGGGGCTCGATCTCACTACCCTGAGATCAGGACCCTGAGATCAGGACCTGAGTGGAAACCAAGAGTCAGACGCTTAACCGACTGCACCACCCAGGCACCCCAATAAGTTTTCCACAAAACGACAGGTTTAGGATTTCCAAAAGAAGAGAGGAAAAAAAAAAAAACAGTCATTAATCCAAAATGTTTTATGTTATTTCCAGAATAGCTTTTATTTATTTTTTAAAATTTTTTTATTTATTTGTATATAGAGAGAAAGCACAAGTGGGAGAGAGGCAGCAGGCAGAGGGAGAAGCAGGCTCCCTGCTGAGCAAGGAGCCTGATATGGAACTCAATCCCAGGACCCTGGGATCATGACTTGAGCTGAAGGCAGGTGCTTAACCGACTGAGCCCCTCAGGCATCCCTCAGAGTAGCTTTTAAAGAAAACAAAATTTTATAATTTGCCAAAGGAGAGCAGGACTATTATTTCTGAGATTGATATTACTTCTGATATTCATTGGCTTACTCGAATTTCCATAATATATTTATGTTAAAAGAATCTAAAAGGATGAGGCATGATAATTGAGTTTATTTTATAGATTTGTTAATCAAAACAAAGCCTTCTTAAGTATACATCAGACCATAAGACTGAAATTTATACCGATTTTGGATGAAAAAAATATATATATATATAGTCTTTCGTAACAATATCGATGACCTAGAGCCTATCATTACTCTTATTTTACTTCTATTAGCTTTATTTGTGTGATGTGTGATATTTACTGACCTGGCCTTCCTCTGCCTCCCTCTCTCTCTGCCTCTCTAAGATAGGATATCTGTCATTCGTTTGAGAACGGTGATGCTGAGACAGTGTTTAATGATTGCCTGAGTCTGCAAGCTTTTTCATCTGTGTGCTTATTTTCTGAAGTGCATTCCTTCACGAAATCATGGTCAGCTCCACCCTTCCTAAAATAATACCGTGGCACTTCAAGACCTACCTCATCCCTCCCCCACTACCCTAATTGCACATAAACCTACTGTTCTAGAATCTGAGAATAGGGGGCTGTCAGGGCTGGCTACATAATTTACGGGGCCTGGTGCAAAATGAAAATGCATGACCCTTTGTTCAAAAAGCCAGGAAAAAAGTGCCATTAAAAGCACTGACTTGAAAAGCTTTTTCCTGCTTGTGTGTTCTCTCTCTTGACTTGTCATGGTAGTTTTTGTTTGCTTTTTAACATCATGCTAAGGAAAGAAAAAATAAAATTTTAAATTATTAGCAGGAATTTCGCTGTCCATTTTTATGTTGTGCGATGTCAATTTTAAATGAAAATGTCAGTGTTTGAGTCATGTGAAATCACTGAAATTCCACAATTCCTATTCTGTTGTTTGTGCATGTGTCATATGTATTTTATTCATACAGGAACAGTGGAAATGCTGCATTTTCATTTCCCTTCTGGCTGCACACACATTTTGTCCCCACCCTCTACCTTTGGTTTACTTATGAGTAAGGAAGGACAGGATGAAAAAGCAATTATGTGCCACACTATTTTTCCCTTTCCTTCCAGATCATCACTTTCAGCATAAGTTGTGAATACAGGGCAGTAACATGAACAGGAAAGAATATGATAGGGTTCCTTGGTGGTTTGTGTTTCTTAAAACACCATCACTTTCATTCCGCATTCAGAGGAAGTTTACATTTGAGCAGAAGTGAGGCCACCTGGGGCTTTCAGCAACCCCCACACCCATTTGACTAGTCACAGACATGACACAGTTACCCTGTACTCACTTCAAGTTTCACTGAACTCCTGTTCAACCAGGGTCCTCCAGAATTTTGTGCTCATAGGGCATTATGAACGCTATATACAAACAGGGCAGCAAGAAATGTCTGAGAACACTCATGCTGTGTGTGCATTTCTCCTCAGCTCACATGCTCCATTGTCCTATTGGACTTCTCTTCTAAAACACAAGTTCAAAGATAAGGTTATTAAGAATGTCAACATGGAGGCAGCAGAGAATTCAACCAAGCATGGGGCCCTTCTGAGCATGGGGTCCTTCTGAATGTAGGCTCTTCTGAGTATAGGGCTCTGTGTAATGGCACAGGTCCCGTGGCCAAGAAGCCAACCCTAGATGTTATTATGTTGGAGCTCAGTGGCTGTTCATGTGTAACAGGTAGGCTGTAAATAGTAAGTAGGAAATTTGACAGACCCTGAAAGGCTAACTATAGAATTACCACATGATCCAGCAATTCCAATTACAGGTAAATATCCAAAAGAATTGAAAGCAGGGACCCAAACAGATAATTATACACCAACGTTCACTGCAGCATTACTCACATTAGTCAAAAGGGAGAAACACCCCAAAGGTCCAATGACCACATCTGGATAAACAGATGTGATATGTCCATATGGTGAATATTATTCAGTCATAAAAAGGAATAAAGTTCTGATACATACTATAGCACAGATAAAACCTTGAAAACATTATCCTAAATGTAAAAAAAAGGAGAGAGAGAGACAAACCAAGAAACAGACTCTCAACTATAGAGAACAAACTGTAGGTTACCAAGGGAGGTGGGGGGGGGGGACGGGTGGAATAGGCGATGGGGATTAGGGAGGGCACTTGTCATAATGAACACCAGGTAATGTACAGAAGTGTTGAATCACTATATTGTATACCTGAAACTAGTATTGCACTGTATGTTAACTAACTAGAATTTAAATAAAAACTGAAATAAAAAAAAACATTATCTTAGGACAAAAAACATGTGATTTCACTCACTTGAAATATCTAGAACAGACAAATTGTCAGAGACAGAAAACAGAGTAGAGGTTGTCAGGGGCTGGGGGATGGTGAATGGCGTTACTGCATAGTGGTTACAGAGTTTCTGTTTGGGAGGATGAAAATATTCTGGAAGTAGATAATGGTGATGGTGTACAATGCTGGGAATGTACTTAATGGCACTGAATTATACACTTAAAATGGTTAGAATGGTGAATGTTTATGTGATATATATTTTACCAAATAAAACTTTAAAAAAATGAGGAGGAACGAAAAAACGATCTGATTAAAAGATGGGCAAAGGGTGGCTCCCTGGGTGGTGCAGTTTCTTGGGCTGCCAACTCTTGATCTTGGCTCTGGTCTTGATCTCTGGTTGTAGGTTTGGGCCCTGTGTTGGGCTCTGTGCTGGGCATGGAACCTACCAAATAAAAAAAAAAAGGGCAGAAGACCTGAAAAGACACTTCTCCAAAGAAGACATACAAATGGCCAACAGGTATATGAAAAGGTGCTAACATCACTAATCATTAGGAAAATGCAAATCAAAACCACAAGATCTCACGTTACGCTTGTTAGAATGGCTATTATCAAAAAGACAGGAGATGACAAGTGTTGGTGAAGATATGGAGAAAAGGAAATCCTATGCTCTGTTGGTGGGAATGCAAACTGGTGCAGCCATTGTGGAAAACAGTATAGAGGTTCCTCAGAAAGTTAAAAATAGAACTACCCTATGATCCAGCAATCCCACTTCTGAGTATTTACCCACAGGAAATAAAAGCACTATGATGAAGGGATATCTGTACCCCCATGTTCATTATACCAATTATACTTAATTGTCCATGAACAGATGAATGGATAGAGAAGATGTCACACACACACACACACACACACACGCACACACAATGAAATATCATTCAGTCATGAGAAAGAAGGAAATCCTGACATTTGCAACACTAAGTGAAATAAGACAGACAAAGACAAATACTGCATATTATCACCTATACATGGAATCTTTAAAAAAAATTGAAACCTAGAAACAGAGACTAAAAAAGTGGTTGCCAGGGACTGGGGTAGGGGACAAGGGAAATAGAGAGAGATTGGTGTAAGAGTACAAACTTTCAGCTGTAAGATGAATAAGGTCTGAGGAGCTAACGTAAACAGTGATGGCTATAGTTGATAAGTCTGTATTGTATAATTGAAATTTGCTTAAAAGAGTAGAACTTAACTGTCTCACAAAAAAAAAAAGATAAATATGTGAGGTGATAGATGTATTAATTAACCAAATGATGGGAGTCTTTTCACAGTATACTGAGTAGATTACCCTCTCTCTATAATATAGGTGGGCCATATCCAATCAGTTGAAGGCCTTAATAGAACAAAGCCTGATATCCCTGAGAAAGAAAGAATTCTGACAGCAGACAGCTTTTAAATTCAGACTGCAACTCTTCCCTGGTCCCAGCCTATCAACCCACCCTGCAGATTTTGGACTTGCCAAAATCACTTGAGCCAATTTTTAAAAATAAGTTTGTGGGGGACACCTAGGTGTCTCAGTCAGTTAAGCATCCAACTCTTGATTTGGGTTCAAGTCATGATCTTGGGGTTGTGAGATCAAGCCCTGGGTTAGGCTCCATGCTCAGCAAAGAGTCTGCCTGAGATTCTCTCTCTCTTCCTTTGCCCCTCCCCCCACTCATGCTCTTTCTCTCTCTCTCTCAAATAAATATTTAAAATTTAAAAATAAAAATAAATAAATAAAAATAAACTTGCATGTCTGCGTGTGTGTTAGTGTGTGTGCATATATATTCTATTTCTACTCTAGTGCCCAGAATGTACAGAAATGTGGCACAATAGACTTGGGCTGGAAAGATACAGCAGTCTTAAGGTGACTCCATTACAATGAAAGTATCCCATAAAAGATGTACAAAACCATGGGACCATGGGAATACATTATTGCAGTCCCTCCCAGGCCCCAGAAGACACTACAGCAGGGAGAGGCCCTCGAGCATCAGTTAGGTGAGCTCCTTGTTCAGTTCCTATGTGGTTCCAACTCCAAAGCTGGGAGGCTTTTTCTTCTCTGAAGCCCTCCTTCCTAGTCCAGTCCCCTTACAAACCTCCTCCCCTCTCACCAACGCGAAGACGTCTCTCCAGTGATGCTCCCCTCCCCTCTATCCGCCCTCTTTTCCCCTTAAACTGTAACATTTCCATGAGCATCCAAACATAGATGGCTTCTCCATCTTAAAATCAAACCTCTCTTTTGTCTTCACTTCCTTCCGCATGTACCTCTCCATTTCCCTGCTTCCTATTATAAGAAAACTCCCAGCAAGACTGTGCTTGATGCTGTCCCAAATTCTTCCACTGTCTCTTAGGGCCATTCCAATCAGCTTGATAGAAAATACAGGACCTGGAGGGCCCCGAGGGCTTTGGAGCCCCTGCAGCACCCCAGACAGCTAACTTCTTTATTTGAATGAGAGAGAAAATAAGCTGCTGATTAGATTTTCTGTTTTATTGTGAGTTCATGTATGGCTGATCTTCATCATTGGGAAGCCCAAGGATGTTGAGATGAGAGTGAATTCCTACCCAGATTGGTCTTAAAAGGGCTTTACCTATGCCTATGTTTAAAAGTAAATTTTCCCTTGAGTTTTCCTGGGCCACTTTCCTAGCCACTTGCTAGGGCTGCCATAACAAAGTTCTTCGAGTTGGGTGGCTTAAACAATGGAAACTTATTTTCCCATAATTCTGGAGGCTCAAAGTCTAAGATTGAGGTATTGGAAAGGTTGGTTTCTCCTGAGGTCTCTCTCCCTGCTTTGCAGATGGCCGCCCTCCGCCATGTCCTTCTGGCTGTACCCTCATGTGGTCTTCTGTCTGAATGCACACACGCTCCTGGTGTCTCTTTCTATGTCCAAATTTCTTCTTCTTAATAGGACACCTATCATATTGAATGAGGGCCCACCCTTAATAGCCTCATTTTAACTTAACAGCCCCTTTAAAGCCTTACCTCCAGGTATGGTCACATTCCAAGATACTGGAAGTTACGATTTCAACCGAGGTTTTTCAGGGCTTGCAATTCTACCCACAACAGGTAGTACAAATTGAAAGTCTAACCCAGAATAAGAGTCGCTTGTGTTTATGAGTTCTCAGGAGAGTTTCTATTTTTTGCCCCACATCAAGGCCTAAGTGGACACATTTTCTTGTCGGCATCTTTGCCAACGGTTGGGAATTCTCAGTGCTGCGTGTTCCTGAGGGTGTCACCCTTTGAGGATCCCTGCTTTTCGCAAGAGCCTCTGCTGTGACTCATAGAAGTTTCGTCCTGTGTTCCTCTTTGGCATGGGGAATCACTTGCCTTTGTGGTTTTGCCTGTCTTCCTTTGGGCCTTTGTGGATTCCCCTTACTTTCTTGTGGGCAGATTTATGGATTTTTAAGAAAATACACTTTTGGGGGAAGTAATTTTAGGTTTACAGAAAAGTCGCAAAGGTAGTGCGGAGAATCCCTTTCATTTTGTTGACATCTCAACCTTAGTACATTTGTCAAAATGAAGAAGCCAACGTTGGCCCATTCCCACTAACTAAACTTCAGACTTTATTCAGATTTCACTAGCTTTTCCACAAATGTCCCTTTTCTGTTCCAGAATCCCACAGTACATGTAGTCATCCTGTATCCTTTGCCTCCTTGGTTTGTAACACTTTCTCAGTCTTTCCTTGTTTTTGATGACTTTGACAGTTGGAGGAGTACTAGTCAAGCATTTTTGTAGAATGTCCCTCAATTTGAATAGACATGACTTTTAAAGGATGCCTGTAATATCACACCCAGGGTGATCAGAGTGTTTGCGGTAATACACGCTACTATTTTTTTTTAAGATTTATTTATTTATTTGAGAGAAAGAGAGCACAAGCGAGGTGGGAAGGGCAGAGGGAAGCGGGAGAAGCTGAGCAGGGAGCCCGACATGGAGCTTGATCCCAGGACTCTGGGACCATAACCTGAGCCAAAGGCAGATGCTTAACCAACTGAGCCACCCATGCGCCCTGATATGTGCTACTATTCAACATGATGCTGGAAGAGGAAGTCTCTACCCTCTCATTCTACAAGCTGGCTGCCCTATCTACTGCACATAATTTTTTTTTCCTCCTAACGTTTGCCAGGGTTTGTTTTTCTTGCTTAATTCAGAGAGTCCATGATTAATTCACAAACCATAATATATTTCCCTGCCACTTCTCCCACCACCCCCAAAATACTCTTTTCTGGCAACACTAAATTTATTATAGTCTTAATATATTGAGATTCCTGCAAAACTCTTTATGACCTTCCCTGTTTGCAACGTTCCCTGCACCCACTCGGTGCTGCAACTACAGATAATTTTCTTTCTTGCTGGGTATTGTTTTCTGTTTCAATTTCTCTTTGTTCTGGGCAGGGATCAGGGCAGGGGGCTGGATATGAGAAGGCAGAGGCAGAAGGAGTTGAAACAGAACTCTGTGTCCCAAAGGGAAAGCAGCTGAAGAGGTGGGATTGTTTCCAATCAAAGGGAGTGGCCAGGGTCACATAGGAGAAAACTGTGGCCAGTGTCACACCCCAGGTGAGTGCCGTCCCTACTGTGAAAACACAGACACAAATGCCTAGCCAAGCGGGAGAACTGGCCCTCCACCATCTGCCGACTCACTCCCTGGGGTAATGGAAACTACAGACTGAAGGAAACTTGTCCTGTTTGTCTAAAAAACCAGAAGGAAGCCAACAGTTCTGAGTACTCACTGCGTATCAGGTGCTACTTTACTTGTTTCCTATCGTATTTAATCCTTAACATTCCTGATAAATAGGTGGCAATTTTCCAGCCTCACACTCACCAGATTGCCAAGGACAAAGTTGTAAAGCTTGTAAAAGTCCAATGGTGAACCAAGTTCTTTCTCTGAAGTTCATGGTCTTTCTAGGGTAGGACAGAAGAAAGAGCATCAGTGTGAGAGATCTCATGTTACTGTGTGCCCCCGATCAACACGGAGGATATGGGCAACTGCTTGCATTCTGAGCCCCAGTTTCCTTCCATACAAAACAGGTAGAAGGAAACCTCCCTTGCCGAGGTGACATGGCATCAAACAAAATGCAAGCATCACACGTAGAGCACGCCCAGCACAGCCTTATTCTTCGTGGTAGTGGTAGCAGTACTGTAATTGTTATCAGCCTTAGCCCGTCGACACACAAGTGTTTTCCCCAACAGTACTATCCCTTCTTCATTATCACCCTTCATTTATGCAACAGTGACAGACATGCTTCTGAGTGTTGGCAATACAGTGGGAAATAGGCGAGTCCCCTGCTGTCAGGGACCCGGCATTCTCGGCAGTAAACAAGTCAACCAGGGATCAGCAGATCTTTTCTGAAAGGGACAAATAGTAAATATTTTAGGCTCTAGTGGCCCATGAGGTCTCTGTTGCAACTACTCAGCTCCAAAGCCCAAAAGCATCCTTGGCCCATCTGAATGAATGGGGGCGGCTGTTCTGATAAACGTGCATTCCAAAAACAGGCTCTGGGTCAGATTCAGTCCGTGGGCTGCAGTTTGCATAGAGAGTACGTCGGATCATTTCCAAGAGTGATGGATGCTCTGAAGAAATGAGAAGTGGCTAGGCGGAGTGGGAGGTGGGGAGACATTGCAGGTAAAGGAAACATGTGTGCAAAGGCCTGGGGTGTTCCAGGTGGCCGGCGTGGTGGCTAGGTAGGGCTGAGAGGCCGTAAGGCAGGACCTCGCACAGCTTTGTCAGTCACCTGAGATTAACTGTATAGGAGTCTCTGGTGGAGGCAGGTGGGGGGATGGGTGAGAGAGGTGAAGGGGCTTAAGAGGACACTTACCTTGATGAGCACTGAGGAATATGGAATTGCTGAATCACTGCTTTGTACACCTGAAACTAACATAACACTATGTTAACTGCACTGGATTTTTAAAATAAAATTAAAATAAATGAGAGATAAGTAAAATAAAAATAAAGAAGTCCCTTGCCGAGTTTAAGTGCAACGGTGCAGTGTTCATCTGCATTTAAGGTGTCACTCTGGCTGCTGTGGAGCAGGGCAATCGTGCCTGACACTGACAGCGGCCAGTGGGGGAGGGTTTGAGGAGGAAGCGTCAATAAGGCAGTGGAGACCCCAGGAGGCAGAACGCCTTGGGTATGCTTTGCTGTGAGGACTGGGTGGAACGACTGGAGGATGATGTGCGTTGCTTGAGAGATGGCAAGGTGGGGCTACCAGAGCAGGTGGTCTGCTGGCCAGAAAGGTCTGCTAGGGAAGAAGAGGGTGCTGGTGGGGAAGGACGATGAGGGTAAGGAAAGACAGAGTTCAGTGAGAACGGGGAGGTGCTGTAGGTCTGGTGGGGGCAGACAGTAAGCTGCGGGTAGGAGAGGCTCTGAGAGGGAAGATGGGGGTGTCCCCATCTGGTAGTGTCCGTGATCTCAGTGAGTGTAGGTCCCCCACTAGTTTTTCTGTATCTTCTTCTCTTGATGCCTTCCCTCTGGCACCCAACCTAGCCCTGACCCTGCATTACCATGGATACACTGCCTTTCGTCACCCTGACCCTCTCACCTGGTGCTTGGTAGTTGCCAGAATGCCTTCATCTCTTAAAGCGGCAACACTCTGACTCTCAGATAACCGAGAGTTACCCTGGTACAGTTATCAGAGTAAGCGTGCACATGGCCTTATCCCCTGCTTACTAAGGAGCTCAGCCTGCAGAGGGCATCAAGTTTGAAAACACACTTACCCATTGTTCTCTCCAGCTCACAATCTCCTCTCTCCCTGACATCTTCCTTCATCTTTCTCCCGCATTGCCAAAATGACCTTACCCCTCTTCTTGAGGGCTTCAGTTAATCTCATCTCTTGTGTGATGGTTTAGTAGAGACACGGAGAGTCTTCCTCCTGCTTCCCACAATCCTCTACTTTCTCAGCACATCCCTCCCGTTCATCTGCTCAGCCAGTCAACAAAAGTTGCAATGTACGACTTACAGAGTGCTGACCCCCCAGGGGCAAGTGCAATAATTTATGAAGGAGTTGATGTAAACAGGGGTGTGCTCTGTTACTGGCTCATGACAACAGATGGCTATATTGTCAAGAATTTTCTGGGCTGGTTGTTAAACACAGCCATTATTCAAAATTATGCTACATAAACTTGGGATTAAATTATATGAAAGCCATGAATTTAAATAAATTAAAAAAAAATAAATTATATGAAAACCAAAAATAGTACATACTCAACACTCGTTGTTCCCAAATCATTCTAGTACATTTTTACTATTACTATGCACTCGAGGTACTTATGTCTATTGTATCTGTATGGTGGAAATACTAACTAATATCGTGTCTCTTCTCAATTCCATGTTCAGTGAATCGTGGTGAGAGCTTGGAATCAGCCATGGTGAGAGCATTCACACCACAGACATTGGCAAATGCTGTGGTGTGATTCAGGGCTATGTGCGCCCCCCTCCCCAGTCAGTTGTCAAACATTTACTAGCATACCACTGATTGTAAACTGACTTAATAGAAAGTTACAGCAAACTCGCCGGGTCTGTCTCCTAAAACCGCACGCACACACTCTCTCTGCCTTAACCATAAGCGGCTCCCTTTGCTGAAAATGCTTTTCATACCTCTGGCTCCTTCCACTCGCCCTTTGCCTGGGACGTGCTTTCCTCTCTTCTTCCCCTGGAAGACTCCTCATCCACTGAGCCGGGGTCAAGTGCAGCTCTCTGGGAGTTTTTTCCTGACTCCCTGTATTAGTTGGCTAACACTGACATAACAAAATACCAGAGACTGGGTGGCTTAAACAACAGAAAATACTTTCCTCACAATTCTAGAGGCTGGAAGTTCAAGATCAAGGTGTTGGGGGGGGGGTTGGTTTCTCCTGAGGCCTCTGTCCTTGGCTTGCCGTGTCCTCTCCTGGTCTTCCTCTATGAATGCATCTCCGTGTCTCCTTGTGCATCCAAATTTCCTCTTCTTATAAGGACACCAGTCCTATTGGATTAGGGCCCACCTTAAAGACCTCATTTTAACTTAATCACCTTTTGAAAGGCCTTATCTCCAAATACAGTCACACCGTAGGCTACTAGGAGCTGGGACTGCAACATAGGAATTTTGGGGGACACAATATAGCCCATAACACTCCCCAGGCTTTACTTTTTATTTTAATGTTTCCTTTAAAACTTTGTGTATGCTTCTTACTACAGAAATTTCCATAGTCATTTCAAAATTATCTCTTAGTGTCTCTTTGCAACTAGTCTATTGATTTCTTTAGAGATCCTGTCTTACTCATCTTTGTATCTCTTAATACCTGACCTCACAGATACACAATAAACATTTTTTTAATAATCAAAAAAAAAAAAAAGAAGAGTAAATGAAGGTCTGTTCTTACAGAGGAAATGTGTGTTTGTTTTTGAAAATAAGAATAACTTTATGATCCCACAGGTATCAGCAAAAGTCAGAAAATATAGAATAGGGTCAAGAATAATTTTTTAATTGTCCATGTCCTTGCTATCTAGGGATAACATCTGTTAAGCATATTTGTTCTTTCTTGCAAAGCTGTCTGCACAATTAATTTTATCAGATGAGAAGAGCCAGGCAGCTGTTCCCTAGTATCTAGTCTTTCCCTCTTCCAAGTCATAGTTTTTAACTGGGTAAATAAAAACCCAGAATAAATATTATATTTCTCAGTATTCCTTGCAGCTGACGACTAAGTTCTGGTCGACAGAATACACACAGGCGTGCTGTGCGACCGTCCCAGGGACCCTGCCCTAAGGAACAGCGGGCAGGCTCTGTGTCCCCTCTGCCAGTCATTACCCTCTCTGCTTCCTGCTGTCTGGTAAGCTGACACTCTCTCCCTGCAAACCTGAGAGCCCACAGCAGACCCTACAGAGCGAGCTGGAGGGAGTCAGTGTCCCTGAAGTCTTTATAGAACATCCCAGCCCTCCCGGCTTTGTTTATGAGAGAAAAGTAAACTTGTCTGCCTTAAACCAAGGTCTGTTTTAAATTGCTGTTACATGCAGATGAAACATGCCATTTTCTTACTTATGCACATTCCCACATCAGTAATATGGATAGTATGGTGGGTTAAAAATGGCCACAGAGGAGTAAGTCTGGTGGTCCCTCAAAGATGTTAAACATAGGATTACCGTATGACCCAGCAATTCCACCCCAGATGAATCGAATTCTACCAAAGAACTGAAAAACAGGTACGTGAGTATTCACAACACACTATTCACCTTGGCAAGAAGGTAGAAGCGATGAAGATATCCATCCACTGGCAAATGGAGCAACAAGAGGTGGTCTGTCCGTACAATGGAATATTAGTCAGTCAGAAAAAGGAATGAAGTCCTGATGCTCATGACCCATGTTGAAAATCTGATGAAAGAAGCCGGTCACAAAAGCTGTGTATGATTCCATTGATAGGAAATATTCAAGATAGGCACATCCGTAGAGACAGAAAGCAAACTGGTGGTTGTCGGAGGCTGGGGGTAGACAGGCATCTGAGCGGCTGGTTAATGGATATGAGGTTTTCTTTGGGGCTGATGAAAACATCTGAACTAGGCAGATGGAAGCACAACATTGTGACTATATGAAATGCCACTGGCACACTGTGAGTGTATTAAATGCTATATGCTCTTTATTTTTTTTAAAGCTTTTGTTGGGGTNACACACACACACACACACACACACACACTCCTCCCTAAAAAATGGTCACAAATTCTTTGTTGCTTCTTCCATCTGGACTGGACTCCTGTCAGGTTTTGACCGATAAAATCTGGCTAAAGCAGCATCGTGTAACTTTTATGCAAGTTCTCAAAAGGTCTTGCAAACTCCGCCCTCTCCCTAATGGAATGCAGAGACCACCACGGTGAAGACCACGCCCCGCCCAGGTTCGGCCATAGGAGGAAGGCGTGTTCGACCACCAGCCACAGCTGAGCCTGCCTGCGGCCAAGAGCCCCGTTGACCACCCCGGTGACCAAGCCCAGTCAAGCCAAAGTCAAGCCACGGCATTGTGAGAAATAGTAAGTCACTGTTGTCTGAAGCCACTCGGGTCTAGGTCGCTGGTTACACAGAAGCCGACGGCTGACCCAGAGTGTGTTACTCTGCGCATTTGCTGTAATTTATGCCGCTGGTCTCCTGCGGAGAGCCACGGTGTGCTGTCCAGGTCTCTAGCTACTGTAAACAACTGTCCTGCACATTCTACACAAACAACGTTCTGCACTTATCTGATCTTTTTTTCAGATACTCTCAGCAGCCCTTGCCTTTACTGGAAACCTCAGGGAAAAAAACATTCCAAACATATTCTTCACTCATTTAAGAAGCAAAAGCAAAAGTGGCCATTTCAGGCCATCTCAGGTGGGGATAACAAATCTTGCCACATTACCAAAAAGAATGTGTATCGGATTGGCCCTGTGATGCAGCTCACGAATCGTGTCTCACTGAACGCCAAGCCTTAGGCAGTTGTGTGTGTGTGTGTGTGTGTGTGTGTCTCACTGAACGCCAGCCTTAGGCAGTTGTGTGTGTGTGTGTGTGTGTGTGCGCGTGTGTGTGTGCACTGTTCTTCAGGGCTGTCCTTAAGGTATATGAAACCCCCGTGTATATATAAATAATCTGATTAAAATATATATATTACAAAATTCATGAGTCCATATGAGGTATACTGATTCCTCCATGAAGATTAAGAATAATGAGCCCTTCAGGATTTATTGCTATGAATGTACACAGAGTCTTCTCAGGATCCACGCACCACCTGTCCTGTTGGTGGCCAGGATTATGGCCGTCTTCCTGTGTGTGAGGTGACTGAAGGTCACTCAGGAATAGCTTGTCAGCCTTGTTCAGGAGGCCAATCCCTCACACTCCTGTGAAAAGCACATCGCACTGGCCAGCAGGAGAATCCAGGTGGCCATCCTCCCTGGGACTGAGGTCCGGGCATGGGCTCTGGAGGGACCCCAATAAATGACAGCTCTGGACATCCGTGTGACACCACGTGCGTGGTAGAGGCAGAGAGGGCTCCAAAGAGGAGAAATGAAGACCGAGCCCCCATGGGACTGATCCGGGCCCCCGTGGCTTCTCTGGTTGACACAGCTGGCCCCCGACAGTGACAGGCCTCAAGGGAGCACTTAGACCACCTTGAGAAAAGCAACCCCCCAACACGGGGCCCCACTTTCCTGGGTCTAAACGTGGCACCGCTCCTAAGGCATTGGCACATTGCAGACAACAGAACCCACTTCAGTGAATTTAAGCAAAAGATTCGTTGAAGGGTATTACAAAGCCTGCTGTATTGTTGTAAGGGGAGGAGGAGTGGGTTTGAGAGTTCCAGAAACGATTCTCAGACCCACCGCCTGGAACGGGCCTGGCGCGTCCATCACTCACCCACCTCAGAAACCTGCGCGGCCCCTGCTCGTCTGGTAGTCCTGCTCCCCACCCCCAGCTGACCACACGGACACTCTGCCCCTGCCGCCGCCCCTGTCACCCACAGGGACACGCCGAGCCTCTCTGCTTCGCCAGGTGAGACCGTGAGAGGCTGCGGCCACCTGGTGGGACTGAAGTCAGACGTGTGGAGCAAAAGAAGCTCGAAGACTCTCCGCTGGGTGAGAGGGATTCACACCGGGAAGTCACCTTCAGCAGGCCGACAGGGTCCTCAGAAGATGGGGGGCAGCTCGGAGTGACAGACCTCCTCATCAAGGTGACTGGATTCTCTTCGCGAATAAATAGAGGCAGGGTGGGGGAAGGGGATGAGGAGAGTGAAGAAGGTTTGGCTTGCGTGTATGAAGGAGGAGAAGCACCTGCCGCAAGCAGCCGACAGGTGTGTGGAAATAGGCCGCTGGGACTTCTCAGAGCTTGAGCCGCGGACTCACCTCTGAAGAGACTGTCACCGAAGAAGTGCGCAGAGTGACGATGTAAGCATGTGGAAGGGACATGTGCTTAGGATTGACCATATTTTGGGGTGGGGTGGAGGGCGAGAGGACGAGCCTGTGAAAGTGGCAGAGAAAGAGGCCAGCAAGTTGGGAAAACCAGACTCATGCAGTGTTATCAAAGCGAGGAGGGACCGGCTACAGAATGTTCAGGGCCCATTGCAAAAGAGAAAAACAAAGGTCATTAAGGATTTTAAGACAACGCAGGAGAGAATTAAATCAAGCACGGGGCCCCTTCTGAGCCTAGGGTCCTGTGTGCCTAAGTCTCCAGCCCGCACCCTCAGGAGACTGGCCCCAAAGCCAAGGAGTGCAAGAGTTCCAGAGGAGGGGCCCTGTCAAGGGGGGGGTGACCTTTGAGAACGAGCTGTTGAATTTGATTATTTCAAGGTCAAGCTGATCTTCGAGAGAATGGAATCGCGGGCAAATATCTGATCATAAGGGGCTGAAGAGCTGATGGTTTGGAGATGAGGTGTAGCATGTGACAAGGTAGGGGTTTGAAGAGATGTCCCGTTTTCAGGGAGAATAGACACAATCACATTTACTGGCTTGAATCGCAGGAGCAGGGAAAAGGGCAGATGCAAGAAGGGGGAGTGCGTGAGGGCACGAGGTTTGGAAGTGGTAAACATGTGATTAACAGCAGAGGGGGAGACAGGAGCAGCTTTGGAAAGTCAGCCTCGGGGCCCCTCTGGAGCACTGAAAGAGAGGGAGCAGGAAGATGCAAAGAAATCGGAAGAGAAAGGGCGCAGTCACACAATCTCTAAGTGGGCCGACTATCGTCCTGGAGGGTTTCAAGGATTTGGATACATTTATCCCACTCAACAGAACCAGGACCAAGCGCTTAAAATGGAAATGAATTAATTTTAGGAAAACCACTCTCCTTGTTTGTGTGGGACATCAATTTATAAAGCATTGCTGCTGTAGTTTGAAAAGATGGGATTTGGTTAGAATCGACTGTCTGTGGACTGTCCTGCTTCTGAGGAGGTAAATTTACACCTCAGCCCTTGTTCGTGGTGTTTAGAAATTTTGACTGCCAGTAACTTAGTTTTTTTGAGTGTCTTATCCCTTGTGCTATATTTCTGTTTATTCTTTTGTACTTGTTTGATTCTATTACAATGGAAAACGTTTCACATCTTTTCACTCCAAATTTTATTCTTTCTACAGAAATCTTGCACAATCATTTTCCGCTTCATATGAAAAAAAAAATTCCCTTCGGGATTTTTGAATCGCAAGTTATCAGAAGTAAATAAGCAAACAAAACACTTGTCTGAAAGTTTAAAGGACATTTAAAAATTCCCTTCATTTTTTAGTTCAAAAAGGCAAACATTTGAATTTTTAAATACCCAAGACTGTAAGTCAACCAAAAGGACCACCGCTGTTTAGTGAAGCACGAAAAACAGGATTTTAGTGTTGTGTCAGTTCTCAGCTTCTAATTTGTGTGAAAGAACCTTCCTAACTTTCCCTTTCCATACCTAGTAATTAAACCATTACTCTGACTGGAGCAATTAGAGGTGAGTATTTTATAAAAACAAAAGTGATGGAAAAGATTCTGCACACGAAGACACAACCAGATTAAGAAGTGCTAACAGCAACAGAACCACCAGAACAAAGGACTGAATTTGAAATCACAAAGGAGCTAAAGACAGCACACTTCAACTAAAAGCAAACAAACACACGGTGGAAAACAAAAACAGAGGAAGACTGCATTATTTCACTCACACAGACACCTACATAATTCTCCCTTAAAGTGGAGACATTCTCCCATCTGTATTAAAGTTTTGTCCATCGTGGGTTAATTTTTGCAACTAAATAAGAGAATGTAACCTGAGCTTTTTTGGCGTTTTATTTTGAAAATGAAAAATTAGCATGGAGTCTTCAAGAAATAAGGATCATTGAGAAGGAACTTGGCCTCTGAGAAATGTGCCCATTCCGGCATGAACGTTGCGTTGAGCCTCTGCCCGTCCCTTCGTAGAGGGCGGGGTTTATCCGTTTTAGCTCAGGGGGCTTTGGCCAATGCTAAGGCAGCTTCTTGAAAGGAAGCCCATAACGTTTTAAAAATGGTAACGAGATAGATATTCTTAGAAATCTATTGATTTAAAATGCTTCCCCTTCTCTGTCCAACTTTGTCTAAGCCCTTGTAAATTTAACAATGTCCTTTGAAACAATGGATTCCACTGCAAAGACTTGGAAGTTAGATCTTCTATCCAGAACGCTTAAAATAACTAGGCACTTGGCTGTTCAGCAGAGACTTACTACTACTGTTCATCTTTACACCTTTTGGAGGATGTGTGTTTATACAGAAGATCTGATGCATTCTGACAACTGAAAGCAGTGATTCTCAAACTCAGAATTGCCTACTTGGGTGCTTACTAAAATGTCGATGTGTTTAGGCACCCAACCCACTCCCCGAGACTGAGTCGTATATTTTTTTTTCTTTTTTTAACACCTGTTTCAGGAGGTTTTGATAAGGTGGTGTAAACTTTTTAAAGACATATAATTCAGTAAAATTAAACTTTTATGTATTGGCTCTGGCTCACAATTCTTTATATGAGTCAAGTTGGGGGTAATTATTAACTAAATCTTAATCAACAGGGAAGTGACTTTTAAAAAATTAATAGACTTTGTTTTTGAGCAGTTTGTGATTACAGAACAAAGGGGAAGTGTCTCCTCACTGTCCCCCTCTCAGTCTCCTCTAACATTAACATGTTGTATTAGTGTGGTACATTCGTGACAACTGATGAGCCAGTATTGGGAAGTGACTTTGAAATGACATGGCCAAGGCCGTTAGTGGCTGGGTGGATGCTGGGAACCAAGCCACACCCACATACTCGTTAGAACAAGCAGCCTGGTCATTTCTCCTGAGAGATGTTCTGTATAGATTAATACCATAATGACTGTAATTGTTTTGCACCAGTATCTGAGCACAGGTGGCAGCAAGGCTCATTTGACTAAGCACCTTGTTCGGTGCCTGGGTCCTGGCTCCATCTTCGTTTTCTTTGCAACCTGGGACACAAGCTTTAACGGCTCCAATATGTCAACCTGTGATCCGGGGCACTGGCAGAGCACTCAATCACTATTTAATTTATACTTTGACTCTTTCCAAAGGCAAGTAGGGAGGATATCAGGATATTTATGCTGGGAAGCACTGCTCTGAGGTTCAGGTTTCAAACACGCTTGGATTTTCCCATAAGGATTTAAAAAAGGATGCTTCATCCATTCATTCCGTAAGAATGGGGATGCACGTTTTAAAGCACAGTTCCCCCTGTTGAGGAACTTCTGTTTTCCCAACTGAAGAGGCAGGACACTAATAAAAAGACCCTTGAAACATATGGTTTCCTCAACAGTCCTAGGAATGAGGCACACCAGGTGGTGAGGTGAGGCTGGAAGCTGGATGAGTGGCCTGGCATTTCTGGGAAGGCTTCCCTGGAAGATGTGACTTTCTGCTTAAGTTTTAAAGGATGAGTAGCAGTTGGCAAATCCCCTGGAGAGAGCTTCTCACACCACTTGTGGTGAAGAGCTAGTCGTTTTTGTTTCCAATTTGCCAGATACCAATAGTAGAACCCTGCTGTGCCAGGTATGACTCACCACCGAGTCTGACAACACCAAAACTGGTTTATACTCAGTTCAAAGAGTCCACCGGTCATTCCTTGGCTGTTGTGGCATTTTTAAATTGCCACAAAAGTTCCTGAACCTTGGCTCTCAAGTTTTTCTACCTGTTACAGACAGGTTCCAGTTTGCAGATCAGCACAGGGCCAGGTGCCACCCTTTGAGAGCACCTGGAAGCTTGTTGGAAATGCCCCCCCTTGAATTCCAATCTGCATTTTAACAATATTCCCAGGTGATTCCCGGGCACCCTTGAGTTAGAGAACCTGCCCTAGAGGAAACAGTCTCAGGTGGGTCTGATCCTTCACCCATCTCACTTGCCTTTGCCTGCTTCCCTTAGGTCTAGGAAAAGGGTGACATTTTTTACAGTGCAGTTGGCCTTGTTCTCTTCCAGGTTACAAAACTGCATTCGCCCGCTGCTAGGAAAACGTCTTTTAACCTGACTGCAAGAGAGAAACTCAACACGGGAAGGCAGCTTCCAGAAATACTGAGCAGCCTCCGTTCCCCGCTTTGATCTGGCCCAACAGCCGGGGCAGCTCGGCCGACCGCGCTTCCTTCCCCGGGGTCGCTCATCTGCCGAGCTGCATTAATGAGATCTGTGTTGAGCCTGTTCCAGGGTCCGCTGAAGATCAAAGGCACAAAAGAATCCCCCAACCCCTCCTCTCCGGTGACTATTTGGTCTCAATCACCAGAGGGTAGAGTCAACTCCCCCGCCCGCTCCTGGGTGGGGAGGCGGGGACAGGATGAGGTGCAGCCCCAGCCTCGCCCTTCCCTCCCGCAGCCGAGCCCGTGTCCGCCCCAGGCGGAGTGGGCGGGGCCGGACCCTGCGGAAGCGCGGGGCGGGGTTGGCTTTGGGCCGGGCTTCTGGAGGGGTGGGGCGAGGCGGACGAGCTGGGAGGGCCGGCTGAGTGGGCGGGGCTCAGCTCCTGGCGGGGCGGGACGGGGTGAGTGGGCGGGGCGGGTACTCTTGTCTGAAGTCTCCGAGCTGCAGTGAGCCGGCTGAGCCCCGGCGCCCGAATCCTCACCGCGGCGGCGCTCGAGCGGGGAGAGCCACTCCGGGCTCGCTTTGTAGCCTCTGTCCTTCCGTCGCGGCGAGCGCCTCCGCCGGAGCGCAGAGGGAGGGGGCGCGCTCCCAAGACCCCCGCCGCCCTCCCCCAGTCCGGTGGAAGAATGTGTCACCAGCTGTTCTCCGCTCGCGAGCGCTGCGCCCAGGAGTAAGGAACTTGGAGGCAGGGAGACAAAGGCTGCAGTTGGGACGGATGAGTTAGAGACTTGGGTTTGGGCAAACAAAAGGTGCGAAAGACGAGAAGGGGTTAAGGCGATGGCAGCGGGGGAGCCCCGCGGGCTCGGGTTCCTCGGAGTCGCGCCGTGACACGCATGGTTTCCCCGGACCGTCTGCTGGGCTGACTTCCGCGAGCCGGACGCGGGACTCAGGCAAGTTGGGGAGCGCCCTGGAACAATGGACAACTTCTTTCCCGAGGTGAGTGCGCTCGCGCCGGAGACCCTGCCGGAACCTGGCCCCGGCGCCCCGGGAGGGATCTGCCCACCGCGCCGCGCGCTCTCTGGGGACCTTGCCCTAAGCCCGGGAGGGCGAAACTTTTCGGGAGTCGCCTGAAATCACCGCCCCCCCCCCCGGAGTCTCCGGATGAGTAAGCCGAGGCAGGTTTTGTTTGTTCCCGCGCTCCGGGACGTAGCGAAGGTGAGCCTCCTTCCGCGTGGGTGGCTGGCTCACGGGGTGTCCCCGGGCCGCCCCGCTCGAGGTGAGGCGCCGGGCGCCGGGGCCCGACTGCCTGGGTGCGGGAAGCCCAATAAAATGTTCAACGGGGACGTGCCTTTCTCCAAGAAAGTTCTGGTCTGGTATTTCCTTTGCAAAACGTGCCGGCTTCCTGTGAGAGGGGCGCAAACCCTTCCAGAGGAGACGGCTTAATGAAGTGCGAGAAGGGAGGCGAGGGTTTAATCATTCACTGTGTTCTCCGCCTGCGGGACCTTTGGAGTCTAGGCTGTAGTTCTCACCAAGATGTACTCGTTCAGGGTTTGAGATCATTCCAGAGGCGGAGATCAAAAGCTCATGTACTTGTGCTGACGGTCCTTGGCAGATTTTGAATTCGAATTTAAAGAAAATCGTTTAGGGCAAACTGATTATTTTTAAAGATTAAACTGATGCCCCATATAGGGTCATTGAGGGCGGGACACCAAGGTTACTTGAAAACCCTTGACTTGAGAACCTTTTTTTTTTTTTTTCCCCCTCCCTAGGATAGTTACAGTGGTTTCTTGGCTTCTCCTTTCTTGGTTGTGTTTATTTAACAAATTTTGTTTAAGTTTGAGGTTCGAAGTGGCTCAAAGTAAACTTAGTTGACTTAAGGGAGTCTGATATGACTTTCATTGAAAGCCAGGGGATGTTGGACAGTTTTGGAATCTTCCAGCAAATTACATCGGTGAGGGTTTGTTTCTGTTCGCCAACTTGCTTTATCAGACTTAATTGGGTATAATATTTCAAGTCATCAGCTTTCTGGTTGCTTACTGTATTCTCACAACTATTTTTAATGGCCAAAGTGATATATTCTTGTGTCATAGTAATGTTCATTTTTTTCAAAGTGACATCTTGTATGTGATACCCACATTTGCTGTGAGAGGCAGTCTGGAAAGGAATTAACCATTCATTAATTCATATTTTTACTTTTAAAGAAATCTATGGTTGAGACTATAGCTTTTTTTTTTTTTTAAACCCATACACCTTTGTTTTCATGAAGAGAGCACCAGAGCTTTTCACAGGAGTTGCAGGTTAACCAACAATAAAGGACCAATGGGCTGTGTTTAATTGCTTTCATCTGTAAGAAAACCTAGGCTCTGCCCGCAGGACACTAATTCCTAACTTTTTTTGGTTTTGTATTTGTGTTATGGGTCCCTTGGGAAAGCTCATGAGACATAGGGTTTGTGTTTGGCTTTTTGGGGATTCAGTCCCCTTGAAACCTGTCTGTGGACCTCGGAGGGAGGGGGCTTGTGGCCTCCCCTTGGGAAGATCTCTGCCCCCTAGTGCAAGTGGGGGGAAGCGCAGGATAACTGGGACAGCTGTAACCTGCCCTCAGCTTCTGTCCTTGAAATACTCTTTTTCCTTAGACCATACTTTGGTTCAGTGTAAGGAGACCTGGTTGTTGTATTTGATCAGTGATTGAAGTTGGCCTTCGGCGATCATCTACACCCCCTCTTCATTTCCTAGATGATGAATCTTAACCTAAAGACATTAAGTCACTTGCCTAACCTTGGGGAGCTTATTATAGAATGCAGAGCCTTTTTTCTCTGTTGCTGGTGACTTGAGTACTTTGGGAAATTTGCATTTATTTAAAGTTACGCTTTTAATCTTGCTATGTATTTGTATTATAATATTTCTAATCAACCTTCAAAGTTCCATCCCTGATTGTAATCACTTTGAGTGGGAGGCCAGAGAAGCTGCATAGTGCTGTATTAATTGGAGACAAACTCTTAACATAGATCCTGTCTCTCTCTGTTAGTGCCTTATAACAGACCATCCTTTTGTTAAATTTTGATAAATTATCCAGTGAAGAAAATCATGCGATCTTAGAGTAGAAACAGTAAGTGTGGCAGTGACATGTTTCCAAGGACAGCAAAACTGTAGGGACTCAGTAGTGTCCTGGTAACTGATGTCTTTGCTAACTTTTTTCATTGTGATTTAGGCATAATGACTTGTTGCTTGTTGGACCACAGCTTGAAGCTAACACTAGCAATTAAAAAAAAAAAAAGATATTGCATGTCTTAGCTTTATGCGAGTATGGCCAGAGAATAACAAAGTGGGTACTTATTGTGACTAGCAGCTGCTGTTTAGAGCTGGGCTCAAACTGGGTGCCATTGACATTTTGGGTCACTTAATTCTTTGTTATTGGGAGGCTGTCCTTTGCCTTGTAGGCTGTTGAGCACCATCCCTGCCAGCTGCAAGTAGCGCCCCCAAGCTGTGACAACCAGAATGTCTGTGGACATTGACCAAATGAGCCACGGGGAGCAAAATCACTCCCAATTGAGAATCCCTGAGCTAGCTCATGGAGCGTGGCCTCGTGGAATTAATTCCTGTGTGTGTTGTAAGCGCGGACTTCTTGCCTGCGCTTGCCTGCTTTAAATAGCATCAGGCCTTTTGCTGCTGGCCACTAAGATGCTTGGGAGGCTGTGCTGTCCGCTGAGGGCTCCTGGTTTCCAAGCGTTCCTCGGGATTGGAGAAGCTGAGTGCCCCACACCCCCCAATAGAGTTACAGTCCCTTCGTGACCTTGCGTTTTTATGGCTTCTCGCAATTAAATTATGTGCACGCTTCTGGGAAAACTTGTTTTTTCAGCATTTGGAAGTAAGTTGCTAAAAAGTTTACTGGAGGCAGAAATTAAGTTGAGGTATGTCTATAGCCAGAAGCAATTTTTTTTTCTTTTTAAAGCAAACAGAGAAGGCTCAACCGAGTGGCAAGACTATTTTGCAAACATGTTGATGTTTTGAAGTGGATGCTGTTTCCATGTCCCCGGGGCCACGTACAGCACCGAGGGTCCTGAAGGGGCCAGTAAGCACCAGTGGAACCCATAAATGAGCCTGACTTTTCTGTTTTCTATTTTAGGAGTAGGTGTGGCCTACTGACTGTTTAAACAAAAGATCTTTTGAGGTTTATTGATGGAACTTACATGAATGCTTGGTTTTTTCAGAATATATAAAATGTACACAAGTATGATCACAAATACAAATTTAGAAAGCAGGTTATTACCGTCTTAAGACTTATATTGCTCACGAGAACATTCCAGCTGCACCTATTTCATACGACTGGTTCACTCTCAAGATGTTAAATGGAATCCCCTTCCTTGTTTCCACTTAATTTGGGACGGTGTCTTGATTTTGGTGGTTCACCTGGAGCTGTTCAAATAGCTTTTGAAGCCGGAAAGAGTTCTTAAGACTATTTTTCTCCACTTTTCTTAGTATTTCGGTTTGGTTTTAGGTCTTTTTGTCTTGATGAGAAAAAGAGAATTAAGACTATTACTTTTGGGCATGCCTTCCCTCCTCCCCAAATCCTTTCTCAAGGGCTTCCTTGTTCCACCAGATCCTGAAGGTCACCCCTTTGACAATATGAAATAGAATCAGACCATTTGCTGCTATCTTTTCTCACAATGGAGTTATGGTGCCTTGCCTCTTCACACTCTATAAAGATTTCTATTGTCAAATACTCATTTTCAGGCCCCTGCCAGCTTGGGGACAGCAGAGGCCCCCCCCCCCCAGCAGCTGCAATCAGGACAGTTGTTGCCAGCAGGGAGCCCTAATCTCCCTGGCCTGGCAGGGAAGGGCTGCTCTCCCCAGATCTTGTGGCCTGCTGTTCTCACCTCTCAAATCAGGCACAAACCAGTGCGGGCGGGCCCTCACTCTTCAACCAGTGTGGAGGCAGGAGAGAGCAATGTTTGCTTTTCCAGCTCTACTGGCTTTGAGTGGGGTCACCTTTAAGGGCCTGAGCCTTGAATGTGCTCTTCTCTTGATGTTGGTAGGAAATAGTAGACTTTATTTTTTTTAACTTTTAAATTTATTTTTTTATTGAAATATAATTAACACAGTGTTATTAGTTTCAGGTGTACAATATTCAATCCTATGTGTTACTCAGTGCTCATGGTGATTAACTGTACTCTTGATCCCCTTTATTTCTCTGTTAAGGATACCTTATTAATAGGCTTCAAAATTTTTGTGTTCAGAATAACTGCTACATAACATTTTCATATCCCCTGCAGGGAACATTCAAGAATGAGCAACCAGCGACCTCTCCATTAAGCTTGACAATACTTCCCCTAAATGCCCCTAGTTGGAATGAAAAGGGCCTCATCCTTGAAAGTAGAAAAGATGTGGCTTTTGGAAACCCGGCTACACCCTTCTCCCCTGTGGGATCTTGGGTTTTCTGACCTTCCTGGGCATTATTTCTGTGGGCATAATTGTGTCAACCTTGAGTGATTATTAGAATTTGAGATAAGATTTACTTGGCACATGGTAGGTGGGTAATAAGAGATTTGTTACAGTAACTAAGAGCGAGTGGCTCTTGATGGGGAATGGAATTCCAGTATTCAGTGCTGCAGAGATCTCGGCCTTAGAGCTGTTCCCCAGTATCATTTCTTATGCTAGATTGCACTTACATTTTCTCCCTTTCAACTTGTACACTTCTGGCCCATTTTACCTTTCCAGAATTCTGTCTGAAGCATGTCCGTATTGCTAATAAAATCAAGCTCACATTCCTTAGTCTGATTTTCCAGGCACTCTGATCTTGCAACTCTATTCTTTTTTCCCCACGTGAATTCTATTCTGGAGGATCTCTTACTGGTCCTACTCTACGCTTTTGTGCACCAGTCCTCTCTGCTGATCGGATGTCCTGCCCGGCTAGCTCCTTTTTTGAAACCATCCCGGACCGGTCTAGTTTACCGTGACCCCTACCTCTCTTTCTTTCCTCTGAACTTGGCTCCTCCTCTTTCTGTCCTGGTCTTATTAGGAATTTACCCTGGTTAGCCAGAGGCTTTACATATCTTTTTCTTTATCCCCCTCTCAAATGAATAAACAGAGCCTCGAGAGATTAAATATCCCATTTATACGTTTTATCACCTCATTTGCAAGGAGAGGTCCTTAAGGATGGGATTCTCTCCTTCTGTAGCCTTTATTTTCCCCTTAAGCATGGATCTTTTTATGGTGGGAGGAGTGATGCTTATAATGTTTTTTCCTTGAATGTGAAGCGTTTTACAATTCTTTGAGGTCAATAATCAATATAGCTAAGGTTTACTGAGGGCTCTATGTGCCAGGCATGGCATGTTCCTGAGTACTTGACATTCAGTAGCTCCTTTAATTCATTTGACATCTCTTGGATTAAATCCCCACGGATGAAGAAAGTGAGATACAGAGAGGTTAAGTAAGTAGCCCAGTGTCACACAGTTAGAAAGTGATCATCAGGATTTGAATGCACACCTGTGTCTCCAGATCCTCTGTACTCCTCACTGCCGTTCTTTTCTGTCCTGTTGGTGTCATTTGCCATATGCTTTTATCATTGTTTCTGGGCTCTTTGAAGTGCTATATACAGTAGGTAGTTCATAAATGATTTTTTAGTTAAACTGCGTGGGAGTTTGCGAAAATGTCCACACTCCAGAACCATTGAAACCTGGTAGGAAAATGTGAATCCCGCCATAAATTTTTATCTGGTTTGCTTTTAAAGAAAGGCATACCTTCTGTTTCCTTGTGAAACGTGGTTTCTAAAGCTGCCGGCCCTGACCTCATGACGATGGTGGCAAGATTTATGTAATAAGACACTTAGAAGACTCGCTTTTTGAGATGTGTTTATTAGGACTCATTTGTTTCCCCAGTTCTGGCTATCTGTTGTTGCAGGGTTTCTCTTTGAGGTTTTCTGATGGAATCTTGTCTCTCAATTCAAGATTCTGGCCGCTTCCCCGGGCTTTCTCCACGTCCGCTGCTTGGTGCTCCTGGCGTGATTGCCGACGAGCCGAGCATTTCTCAAAGAGCATTCCTTGACTAAAACCTCTCGCTGCCTGGCCGAGAGCTTTTCCGAAAACGTGTCCACCAGGTCAAAAGTATGAAACTTGAGTCCCCAGTTTAAAGCTAGCATCTCCTGTCACGTGACCTCCTGTCACCTGACTCTGCCAGTTACGGGGAAAGGGGTCAGCGCTCTGTGCCAAAGTCACGACACGTCTGTTGAAATTAAGCCCCGAGTGAGGGGGTGACATGGGGAGTTGTAGATTTGAGACCTCTGCCTTCACCCAAGCTTCCGTATCTGTTCTTCAGGATTAAAATCGTCTCCGTATAAAAGGATTTTATATGTGGAATTTTTTTTTTAATGAGTTATGAGCAGAGAAAAGGTAGGCAAGGTTGAATTTTTGCCCTTTGGGGTAAGCCCGCTTACCTTTACCAATTGTCGAACATTTAGAGGTGAAGATAAAATTTGGGGGATGTCAGAGTAGAACGTAAGCTTTTTTACTTGGCCTGTTACCCAACATCACGTCTGAAAAGAGTTCCGTAATTGCTTTAAATGCCTTTTTTTTTTTTTTGGTCCGTTAATAGCACGAGTAGTACCCATTGACAATGGTATACATTATGGAGAGAGGTGGACTTTTCAAAACCTTGTGTTCGTGAAGTCTACTTTTTCTGTTAAAATTTCTTTAAAAGAAGTTTATCCATAGCCCACATGCTCATGTGTGCAGCTACCATTAATCTTTGGTTTTACTGGCTTCATATTTATTTAAATTATGCTTTAAACAACTTGATAAACGTAGATTTACTATCTCATTAGTAATTGACATTACTATGTCAAAAGTAATGTACTGTTTGCCACGTCATTCTTAAATTCATTTCTTCTTTCCTTAATCCTGCAAAGAATGCATACTAAATTTAGAAAATGCCATAAGCAAGAGACAAAAATTGCCTGGGTCCAACTTTTAATGTTTTGGGATCCTACTTTTAATGTTTTGGGCTTTCCATACCTCTGTATATATGTTTCTATAAAAGCACACCTATAATATTTTCCATTTAAGTGTTGATTGCGAAAAGCTTTAAATGTCAAGAAACTTGTGTATGTCATTTTCAAGGTCAGGGACAAAACTACAAATGCAGACCCCATTTCACATATCTAAATACTTAAAAGTTATAAATCAAGCTTACAAACTGGTACATAAAATGTCTTTGCCTACCTTGACACATATACTTTCATTAGGACACAGTCAAAAAAATTGTGTAAAGCTATGATTTTTATTGCTGAAAGTCAGCAGAATATCAAAGGTAAATGAAGATAATTATAGTTGCACATGCCTGGCCGTTCTTTTGATAGGCCAGTGATGTCTGCATGAGTAATAGACGTATAGTCCATTATATATTTTCCATAAATCTATTTCTCTTCCCCATATTTGAGCAAAATCACTAAATTATATGGTTATAGTCAAGATTTTCACAATTTATGTTTTATTGGCAGTAACCCCAAAGTAAATAGACCTTTATTGAGTCCTAGTGGTTCTTTGATTATTTTTATATTAACTTCAGTTTGGAGAACGCCTGCTTTGTAAAGCAGGACTCTAGTTATTGGCATTGTCAACAAAAATTCATACAGTAATATTTACTTATTTTTCTTTTTTAAAAATGAAGTGCAATTAACAATAATTAACATAGTGCTGTTAGTTTCAGGTATACAGTATAATGAATCACCAAGTGTACATTGCTCAGTGCTCATCAAGTAAGTATACTCTTAATCCCCTTTTTCATTCATGCAGCAATATTTAAAGAAAGAATAGGGTTGCCTGTGATCATTGATTTTGCAGAAAGTACTAAATATTTTAAGTAAATTATATAAATCATTAATACCGTGAATTTTCACTTCCTCAAACTTTTCAATTCTGTGTACATTATAAAGAAAACAATTCATTAAAAATCTGTTTTCAAATGAAACTATACCTTAATGCATCTTGGCCACAAAATAATCTGCATAAAAATGTGTTTGGGGATAATGTGTGTGTGTGTGTGTGTGTGTGTGTGTGTGAATCTTTTCCTTCCTAGTCTTACAAATGTTTTCATTTCCTTAATCTGTTTTAAGTATTTTCTTGAAATTTCAGTTTTTTGTGTTTTTGGTTTTTTTCCCCCAAGATTTTAGTTTTTTGAGAGAGAGAGCGAGCATACAAGCTGGAGGAGAGGCAGAGGCAGAGGGAGAAGCAGGCTCCCCACTGAGCAGGAAGCCTGATGCAAAGCTTAATCCTAGGACTCTGGGATCATGACCTGAGCCAAAGGCAGATGCTTAACTGACTGAGGCAGCCAGGCGCCCTGAAATTTCAGTTCTGTTGTATGCTTCACATGTCCTTTCTTTTTTATGAAATTTTTCTTTAAAATTTTAAGAACACTTTTTTAAGTTTTTGGAAGTTTTGCAAGTATTAATAGTAAACAAGAGTTCATATCAAATAACTGCCATGACCTCATGTTCCCAAATAACATTTTCCATCAGAGACCATGATTCATTCTTTGAGGAACTTCTGTTTATTTACTACTACTTCTTCTTCTTTTTCTTTTTTTTTTTTTTTTTTGTCTTTGTGATGTGCAGGGCACACTCAGCCTACAACCCAAGGTAAGAGTCCTAGGTGTCTGGGTCTAAGAGTGACCCTGCCCATTCCTCCTGGGCATCTATCATCATTTATATGACCATTTTAGGTTGTTTCTAGTTGTTTGCTTTTATAGGAAACACCAAACAAATGTTCTTATACCTAGATCATTCTATGCTTATCTGATGATTTCTTGAAGATAAAATCACCTCGGAGTGGAGATGTTTGATCAAAGAGTTTGCACATCTTTAGTTAGATTATTTGTCAGTGAAAGTTTTATGAGAGGTGTCCGCGCAGCTTACGTACAACAGGCACAGCCGAGCCGCCCAGTCCTGATGTGTTTATGACAGCAGGGAGTTTGTGCCTTCTAATTAGAATCTTAATGACATGCATTATTTCACAAAGGAAGTTATCACATAATACTAGACTTGTGTCCACTGTCAGGTTCTCCTCTGAGCTGCAGGGGACAGAGATGGTCTCAGGTGATTACAAGCAGGACGGTGATTGGGAAGATCCCTGTCTGGGCGCTAATGTTCATTTAAGTCGCCAAATTGCACACAAGGGACCTGGCTTTACGTTGCCTGGGGGGCCATTGGCCATTTGTTTGGGGAACTTCACAAATTTTTTGTTTAATTCTCACTCTTTTGTATTGTAAATATCCTTGTGTGTTAACCATGGGCCACAACAGTTACAGAATAGTGGTGGTTCTAACTCTAGGGATTTAGGGATCCTAAAATAGTGTGTGTGTGTGTGTGTGTGTGTGTGTGTTTTACTTTAAAGCTTATTCTTATTTTTCCCCCCATGAAATTTCTCCATGGACTTTGAAGGGAGTGTTGAGTGCTAGGTGAAAATAACACTACCCCTTTTATAGTATATGCCGTTGTCATTTAATACAGGTTTGCATCTGTTTATTCCCACCCGCATTTCATTCTTTTAATGATGGGAGTTAAGCCTTCTTGGGACGCTGTAAAATGCAACAAGATATTCCTGTCATCCCCCAGTATCTCAGCAGGACTGAATGGAAAGGGGATTTCTTTGATGTAAGCCAAGACGGCTAAGGCCATCCAGAGGGTTCTTACTGGAGTCCTGCGTTGAGTCAGGCCTGTAGTGGTGGCAGCAGGGAGAGAATCTTACAGGATAACAGTGTGGTGGGGGAAGCTAGGCCAGGTAGCCGCAGACAGCTGCCACCTGAAGGCTTGTGACTCCACGGGGAGCCGTGCCCTAGGTCCTGCGACTGTGAACTACACTGGGAACGTCAGCGCGTGGAGATGGGAGGGCGGCCCTCAGATTCTTGCCCTTGTCTGGTGCTGGGTGTTTGGGAGGAAATGCCCGGTGGAGACGAGCCCAGTAGGGAAGCAGGGGAGTGTTTTCCCCAGTTACCTCTTACCGGGCAGGGGCTCTTTCTTCCTACTTCTTTCTGCTTCTGGCCCCGTGCTTTGAAAACAGAGATAGCTTATTGGGCACAGGGGAAACGAAGAAAAGAGACCAAGCCTATGAAAAGGAACCCTTTCTAACTTTGTTAACCCCCCAGAGGAGGCGCCGCTTGGTCACCAGGGATTGGGCCATCTCCACTCTCCCAGCCCAGGACTCTGCCAGAACTGCCTTCCCACCTCCTGCGGGTTCCCCTGTCCATCCCCGCCCTGGATCCCTGCCCTTGCTCCCTCTCTCCTTGTGTAATTAAAATACAAGCTGAGAGTGCTTCCTGAGTCCTAGGGAGATCCCTGTTTTCTCCTCACCACCTGGCTTGGAGAGCAAAGGATGTCTCCACGGATGAATTTTTTTTTTTCTTTATACCTCCTGTTTTTTTGTGAAAAATGCCCACTTGCTCTTGTTTTTTCCACCAAGAATGTATATAGAGTATGATGCGTGTTTCAGCAACAAGTAGGTGAGCTGTGCTTACAAGTGTAAGATTTTGTTTGTTTAAACTCCTTTATATACATGAGATCTGTGTATGCGTGCTCAGGTGCTGGTATGTGTCACGTGCACGCAATGTGCACAGTGCTCGCTCGTGTATGTGACGTGTGCATATACACACGTGCACGATGCAGTCACATGTGAGACTGCACGCACACATGCACATGTAACACGCGTGCATACACACGTGCACAGTGCAGCTCACCTATGTACCACATGTGCATATACACACATGTGCACGTGTGTGTGCACGCCTGTGTTTGTATTAGGTTTAGCACCGTGGCCCCAGACCGACGCAGTCACGGCCATGGGTGTGGGGAATGAAGTATCTCCCCAAGGCATGTGCCTCACAGTTTTGTCCACATCTAGTAGATGAATTGTTTGCTGTTGAGAAGTTGTCTTCAGGAGGCAGTATTTCTGAACTGCTTACGGTTTTCTAAGAAGATAAGGGTTAGAAAAGCAGCCTCTGCGCCTTTTCACATGTTACTTGCTTTGTTAGGTTGGGGGTCATCAGAATACTGCTTTGTTCATCAGAGGTCCTGCATTTCCTTAAGATTTTCATTGTTTAGGGATTTTCTCAAAGGTAGGTGTTAAGTTCAAGGATATGAATTCTTGTATACCGTAAATTCTAGCACTAAGTTTTTCAGACCTTGAGAACCACTGAGATTTCGGATGTTTCTCTAGGTAACGTAGCTTTTCGGCTGTAATGGTTTCCTTCTTGCCTTGGGCGGGTCTGTTAGGTTACTGTACTTTAGGTTCTAAAACCATGCTTGGTTAAGATTTTGAGAAAGCCAGTGTATCTTTCCTATAAATATCGATGGAGTATAAATAATATGTAAATAAAATAGAAAGACGGAACCTCCTGATGTTTTTAAAAGTATATATCCGAAGAAAAACATCTGAGAGAACGAGCTCTTGGTTCTATAATCAGGACATGACGCTGCCATGCAGTATCTCAGAGGGAAAGCAAGCAAGTCAGGGCCTCCTGGCCCGTGTCGTGGAGGGTAACTTATGCAAATGTTTTTTCACCATAGTTTTTATTTTCCTTTATTTTACCGTCATAAAAAAAATGAAAGCACGAATCATCAGTTCTAAAAGTGAAAATGAGGAGCAAAAATAGCGCCAGGTTGGTCGCCTTCAGCGGACTGTAAGCAGTGGTAAGAAAATGGGCCTCTGAAATTGCAAAATCTCAGGGAGCTGAGAGGGCCCTCCGTGGGAATGTAACCCTGTCCTTCGCCTGTTATCTTTGTGCTATCAAGTAGATTCCTTTTACCCTAAGGCACAGAGAACTAGGTTACTTTACCCAAGACTCACCACCAAATGATGGGGTCAGAAATAGAACTGAGGTGGTGTCCGTCGAGTCTCTTAAAATCCTCATGGACTCTTCAATCTCCCCTAGGTCCCTAAATGTGAACCTTTACAGTTGGCATGTGCACGTGGAACAGGGGAATAGGATACCCTCAGAAGAACAAGACGTTACTATAAAACGTTTGATGGAGTTGAGTTAGCTATTCCCTGTAGGAAAGCAGAACTGTGGCAACTTCTTTTAATAGCCGGTACGTCCTGTCTTTAGCATAGCCCAGTGTAGGACAAAACTTTTCTTTTTTCTTTTCTTTTCTTCTCTTCTCTTTCCTTCCTTCCTTCCCTCCCCCCTTTCCTTCCTTCCTTCCTTCCTTCCATCCATCCATCCATCCATCCATCCATCCATCCATCCATCATGTTCTAGCAGTGTTCTCTAACTCAAGTCAATGGCTTATTTGTCCAAGGAAGAAATATGACATATACTTAGGATTTGATATAATGTGGGATTTTGGTAACGAATAAATGGAACTCAGGGTGATGGCTAAGCCACAATGCGGTCTTGTCTGCCTCTGTGCGCATCTGTACTTTCTGTTATCCAGTTTAACTTGTGAAAATGTATTGACACAGGAAATGTATTGAAAATGTATTGAAATTGGTGGGGACTGTGCTAAGTTGTTTACATGGATTAATTCATATAATCTGCCTATTTTTTTTTTTTTTTTGAGTGTGAGAGAGCAAGCCCAGGGTGTGGGGGGAGGAGGAGAAGAGAGAGGGAGGAGGAGGGGGAGAGAGGGGGGAGGAGGAAGAGGAGAGGAGGAGAGAAGGAGGGGGAGGAGGAAAGAAGGAAGAGGAGAAGAGAGGGAGGAAGAGGAGGAGAAGGAGGAGAGGGAGGAAGAGGAGAGAGGGAGGGTGGGAGGAAGGAGAGGAAGGGAGGAGGGAGAGAGAGAAATAGAGAGAAAAAAGCTTAAGCAGGCTCCATGCTCAGTGCAGAGCCCGTTGTGAAACTCGATCTTATGACCCTGAGATCACAACCTGAGCTGAAATCAAGAGTCAGATGCTTAATAGACTGAGCCACCCGGGTGCCCCAGATCTGCCCAATAATCCTATGCAGTTGGTACCATTCTCATCTCTTTTACTTATAAGAATAGAGCCCCAAAGAAGCTAAGTGATTTGTCCACGTTCACACAGCTGGGAAGTGGTAGTGCTAGAATTTGGACCCAAAGATACCCAGCTCTTTGGAACTTGAATTCCTTTAGAGGCGATGCCAGTAGTTTGTATAGAAGGAGGTGAAGACAGAATCAGTGTAGAAATAGTTAGGAATGCATATTTGCATCTGCGTAGAGAACAGACCAAAGTCATGTGATACAAGGCCGAGAAGAATTATCTACTTTTGCCAGTGACTAGAACAAGGAATTGAAGTTTTCCTGTAATCGAAGCAGGACCACAGCCTTGATTGATCTTGTGACGGCAGCCACTGAACGTTCACCAACGCCGGTATCGCAGGCGTTCTGTTGGGGAGAACATTCAAAGACTAGTTCTATGCAATTTGTAGATTTCTGGGGCGATTTCCTACTGAAGACGGAGGTCACACTGAATTTCCTAAGTCCTTTTTCTTGGCTTTTGTATGTTTCTGATAAACTCCAGATTCCCATGAAGTGATGTTGTGAGAAGGCATGTTTGCTTTGGAATCTGTGTGCAGTTTGTGACTCTTGTCATGTGCGTTGCGATGGCTTATGTCTGCCGTGTGGCTGTGGCACTCAGCTGTCCCGTCATACTTCGGCATAGGGAACGTTCATATCTTCCTCCGCGGAGATGGATAAAAGTGCCATTTCATTTAAGTTTCGGGCTAAATCTTTTTTTTATAAACACATTTTTAGGTTCACAGCAAGTGATAAAATTTTAAGAAACCACCATTTTGGTAATCGGCCCTCCTTCTACTGATGTGAGATTTTTACTAGATAATTAATGGTTTACATTTACGTGAACTGTGCAGAGCTGTAATTCAGTTAATGTAGTGCTGTGTTGGTTAATGTTTTCTATTCCTCATGAATACGATTTTGTAGTATTTTTTTTTAAAGATTTTATTTATTTATTTGACAGAGGTGGAGACAGCCAGCGAGAGAGGGAACACAAGCAGGGGGAGTGGGAGAGGAAGAAGCAGGCTCATAGCGGAGGAGCCTGATGTGGGGCTCGATCCCATAACGCCGAGATCACGCCCTGAGCTGAAGGCAGACGCTTAACTGCTGTGCCACCCAGGCGCCCCCGATTTTGTAGTTTAAAAAGTACTAGCACGAAAAAGAAAATGCTAGCATGGTTGTATCAGCAGATCTTCTCTTTGTCATAAAGTGTGTAGTCTGAATGTCGCTAAGGGTTTGGTGAAGCATTACCAGTGGGATTTGAATTTTATATGGAAGAATGGCCTCAACTGGACAATTTTGCCTCCCCAGGGACATTTAGCAATGTCTAGAAACATTTTTGGATGTTACCACTGATGTGGGGAGGGTACTGCTGGCACTGGTGGGTGGAGGTGAGGGATCCTACTGACATCTTGGGATGCCCAGGACAGTGCCCCACAGCGCAGACTGATTCAGTCCCAATGTCATTAGTGCCAAGACTGAGAAACCCTGATACAGAAGATTGACTTGATTCTGTAAAATTCTACCCTCTTGTATTTCAGTTTTCTGTTTTCTAAGTAAAATGATTCCTGCTAACATAATTTCCTGTAACATATTTTTTAGGGGTATTTGTGCATGGCTGATTTTTTAATTTTGATATCCAAATTTATTATAGTTAATTTGCTTAGTCATGTTATACATCTAGGTTTATAGTTTATTCTACAATTGATTTCTTTGGCCTTCATGAAAAACAAAATATATTTATTATTTGTCTGTACATTTATACAGTAGGCTATAAAGTTTTTTTCTAGGCCTTCTTAACTGTGAGCTTCCATTTGTCCTAAAAGGCAAAGGAATAGACAGTAGGACAAGCTCCATCGCAGGACACCAGGAGACCAATGAGTAGATTTGAGATGAAAGAAAGCCGGAAGGGCCAGCATTAGAACTCTGCTCTCTGGACCTCTAGCCACTTGATTCTTTTCATTCATTACCAAGCACTTGGGTCGCCGACCCTGTTAATGCATGAGGCAGCCTCTTGCAAGAGCTAAGCGAACCTTTACCAACAAACTCCACACCCTCTTTTTTCTGCTTCTCCTTATTTTGATGAGTAAGTGTGTGATCTTTGTTTTGGTTTAATTTTCACCTAGCATGTTGTTTTTTGCAAGCTACAGCCCTGAATCACTGCACGTTGGTAAGGCACGTTGAATCAGCAGGCTAAACTTTGAGATCAATGGAAGAATTCTTCTAAGTTCATACCAAACCTTCAGGCAGGAAGGAAATGAAGTTGGGTTCATCTTAAAGTTCCTGGATTTAGGGGCACCTGGCTGTTTCAGGAGAGCATGCAACTCTGGATCTCAGGGTCATGAGTTCAAGCCCCACGTTGGGCATGGAGCCTACTTAAAAAAAAAAAAAAAAAAAAAAAGTTCCTGGATTTAACCTGCGATTTAGGAGTGAGCTTTTTTTTAGCTGCTTTATTGAGGTATAATTGGCATATAAAATTGTAAGATATTTTAAGTGTACATCAAGGTAGGCATTCTTCCCATGTTCCTCACCTTTTCTCCCCCACTAGCAAGAGGACCAAACAGAGAAATAATCTGATTTTCTGTTGACTTTGTTGCTTTCTAATGTGGAAGGCGCCATAACAAAACCTCTTTCTAGATAAACTTCTAGTGTCCTGCCTGTTTTTGTTTGTTGATTGGGAATCATTTAAATACAAAGACTCTCAGGACTCCAAATGGGATGATTTGTTAGAACAAGAGTCCACGTACCTCGTCCGTTGATGCAAAGTTCATTTACTAAGTGGATCATTTGTTGGGCATTAGCTGACCCTGATGTGGGATTAAGGACTCTGGGCATACAGTTCATGATAGAAATCTGGACTGGCTAGGCTGGTAATGAGGCTTCAGTGATGACATTGTCACAAGCGTTGGACCTACTTCTCAGAGGACAAAGCCATTCAGCTGGTGAGGGATCTGTGCCAAGTTCTTACTCACCAGCTCGGTTAATTCAGATGAATGATAAGAAACTTGAGTATGGTAATGATTTCTTTGCTTCAGAGATCACGGCTTGTTAAAGATCAATGTTGATGGAATTCTGCATGATTTGGTTGTGGCCCTGGCCTGCTGTGAGGCTGGGGCCGCTAAACGTGGCTTCTGGCTGCCAGCGGGATTCCCACTGCTGCCTTACCGAAGGCATGATGCCAGGGCGGAGGGGGTGCACCAGAGGACACCAGCGAAGGACTGCCGATTCACTGATGCACCTGAAAGGGACCTTGGATTTATCTAGAAGCTCTAAACCTCTAAAACTAACAATAATAGGACATTTACGAGAGGCTTATTTGGTGCCTGTTGCTATGCTAATCCCTTTATGTACATCATCTCATTGAATTTTCCACTTGTTAGGAGCTATTGTGAATCCCATCTAGGGTCGGAACAACCTGTGGCTTAGAGAAGTGACCAGTCAAGTCGCATGGCTAACACATGGGATTACATCTTGTCCGACTCCACAGACTGTGTTCATTTCTTCTGAGTTGGTATGTCAAGTTTATCGCCACTCTCCTGGCCAGGTGGATTACCAGTCTGGAAGGCCGACCGTGGGTTTATCAGATGTTTGGACTTTTCCTAGTGCCACGTGATCCCACACTAGGCAGCGTGTGTATTTCAAGGTTATTTTCATGGTTTGTGTATGCACTTGAGGGTGTGTTTTGTCTAGGACTCCCTCGAATATAGGGCCTGTCTGGGCTACCAACTCAGTGTTCACAAAGAAGTAAAACAAAAATAGTGACTTGGCAGAAATCACAGGTCTACAGAATGAACAGCGATGGGCCACATAGGCTTCCTCAGACATCACGGGTCCCAGTGAGGGGATCATCATGAGAACTGATGATTTCTTTTGCTGGCCACTCTCTAGTACCGAAGATTTACTGATGATGGATATTAGGTTCCCTTATGAGTGGGCACTGCAGGTTTCAGGGTGGCGGGGGTGGTCTTCCAGCAGCAGTTCATGAAGCTTCCTTGGGAAGGTTGTCCCAGGTTAGGATCCCAGGGAGAGGCTGCGTGGCCAGCAGGTGGGACCACCAGAGGCCGCTCTGGGGTGAGCCGTCTCAGCCTGGCTGCCTTCACTGTGGAGTATCAAGGTCTTCCTCATTCTGTCAGGAGCACACAGAAGTTGTTGGTGTGCCTTTGTCTTTTCTGATCTTCTTTATTGCCAAAGTCCGTGTTCCCGGGTGCCTGCTTCCCGTGAGGAGCCCAGGCTAGCTGAGTGTGGTGTGTTATTTCTTGCCTGAGCTCGAATGAGATAAGTCTTCAACACTGAGCTCCAGAGAGGAAGCCACATCATGGAGATGATCCTGGTGTTGTGTTTCTCCCCCACCCCCCACCAATGTAGGTCAAAGCATTGCTTTCCCTGTTGAATTTGGAGCTTTGATTTTTGCTGGCCTCAGTTCTGAACTTTAATACATACGTGTCATAGTTCTAAGTTGTCTTTCTCATTCTGAGTCCAGATCTTGTGGCCACACCCAGACCCCACACCGCGCACCTGTTGCTGCTCCGGTCGCCGGCCGCTGCCCAGGGTTGCTCTTGCTTCTGTGTGGAGCTGTCCCCCGCTGGCCGCCTCCTCAGTTTCCGACCTGGTGCTCTCCTGCGGTCTCAGCGATGACAGGTCTCATTGTCCTCCTTCAGCCGGTGTATCCCCCCAACATGTGCAATTTCTTAAAAGATAACTTCATTCACAGACCTATGAGGAAGACACCCTGATACCGGGGGTGAAACTTGGAGTTTATCGTGCGCTTTTGGGTTTCAGATGGACATGCCAGGAGAAAGAAAAATCGCAGTTTAAAATGTTCCCATGCAATTCATGGCACAAAGGCCTGGATTCCCGTCCAAGCTGCCAAGCGTGCAGCTCCCTGCCTTATTGCTACTCAAAGGAGAGTTGATTATTACTCAGGGTTTTGGGTTTTAAAATTAATCAGCAAGAGTTTTAAGAGCGTATTGATGGCTGCTTGATTTTTTTTTTTTCTTGAGTTTTTAGCACCTTTCAATTCTGAGTATGGAAACTGTCTTATAACTGGGGGAAAAGGCAATTTTTGGTATTTGTGTTAGGATAGCAAAAAAGAATGGAAGCACAGTGAAAAATGTAGGCTCCTTTTTGGTGAACTTAATGAAAACCAAAGAGAAGATAGAATCTATTTTTTTTTTTTCTTTTTGAGAGATAAACAGAATTTCGCATTCTGGTGTTCACTTGGCAGCTGGCCAGGAAGCGTGCCTATAGTCCAGGAATCATCCCAAACCAAACTAATGGAAAAAGTCTGACGTGCTGGCAGCTGAAATTCAATATTGAGGCAGTGACATGGGTGTGTGTGTGCATGTCCGTGCACGCATGCTCTCGCTCACTAGTGCTGGGGCAGGATGGCCGCGAAAGACGTTGGAAGCCGTAATCCCTGGCAGCTATAAATAGAACACTTACTTGGGTGGCTAAAATTCATGCTTTTAAAAAAGGGCTTTATTCTGCCATTTGGTCAGAATTAAGATATGATTCAATATGTTCTGTCCAAGACTGGCCTAAAAACATACGCATTTTCCTTTTGATTTGAGCCAAGTTTAATTAAAGAGCACTGCTTGACAAGCCCATTAAATAATTGAAACCCATCCCTTCAAAAGCTTACTTTGAATGGAGGCATTATGCACCAAACAATGCATTTTTAAAAACCTATATTGAGGTCCAGACTACATGACCTACCACCTGAAAGAGTTGCAAATATCGGCCCAGTAGGGATCAGCAGGTGAGCAAGATGAGTGAAATGAGCCATGTTGTGTGCATTAGGGAGTGGTGGGGACTGTGGTCAACCAGAGCTCACAAACCTAGAAGAATTTAAGATTCAGTGTTGCCAGGCTTTCTAGTTTTTAAAGAGAGGCCACATATGTAGATTTCTGTGAATTGTTCCAATTTGTAGAATGTTGGCAAGAAGTGCAGAACATTTTGGTTTTTACTGAGTGGGCCAAACAAAACTTGACTGGGGTTTCTACTCTCTAAGTGGTGAAGAAGTGATGCCTCTTAACTTTGGTGCAGAGGAAGGGAACGGAAAGGGCTATATTTCTTCGGGTTAGGTTTCACTTGCTTCCCAAAAATACGATGTTGTAAAACTGTTTTTGCGAGGGTGGGATCCAGGTTAAACTTCTGCCTTTCCAGAATGGATTCCCATTCTATTCAGTCTTTTTGGCCCATTCTTTATGTTTTACCTGGCCAGTCCAGGGATAGAAGCTGGATAATCTCGTCTTTTAAAGTGGGGTGGGGGGGAGAAAGTTTTACTTTCCAATTTTAAGAAGTTTACTTTGTTTTGCAGAGCTGTGAGGTGTGGAAGGTTGGATGCCATACTAGGATTCTGTCCTATTTCTCTTGGTCACTTAGTGTTCATTCAGCAGGACTGAATGCCGCCTTTGGAGTGTGGTTGAGAGGGGAAGGTTGCAGAATCAGGCTGCATGGGTGTGAATGCTGTCCTCCCTGCTGGCTGGATGGCCTTGGGCAAACTGCCAATCTCGTCAGTGTCTCACGCCTCCCCTTTGTAAAATGAGTTTGATCAGCTCCCTATAGTCTTAGCTTGAGCTGCCATAATAGAATCCCACAGACTGGGCAGGGCCTAAACAACAGACATTTATTTTCTCATAGTCCCGGAGGCTAGAAGTCCAAGATGAAGGTGCTGGTAGATGCGGTTTCCAGGGAGGACTCTTTTTCTGTCTTGCAGAGAACTGCCTTCTGGTTGTGTCCTTCCACGGGGAGAGAGCTCTGGTGTCTCTTCATATAAGGATGCTAATTTTGTGGGATTAGAACTTTACCCTTATACCTAATTTAAACCTCAAATAAGACCTGAATATTCTCCATTCATCCTTTCCTCCACCCCTGGTGATCACCAATGATCCATAGCTTTGCCCATTCTGGATATTTCATATACGTGCAGTTGGACGACATGTGCTCTTTTGTGTCTGACTTCTTTCGCTCGGCATGTTTTTGAGAGTCGTCCACTTGGTTGCATATATCAGTACTTAATTCCTCTTTATGGCTGAATAATATTCCAGTGTTGGCTCTGATTTTATATAAATGTGTATAAAACACGTGGTATAAAAATGTCTCTATTGTTATATTTTACATATATAATATATGTATTTGCATATGTCGATTTCTGTCCATCAAGAGGCTCACATTTAGACTGGAATGGATGTATTGTGTGTGTGTGTGTGTGTGTGTGTTTAAGATTTTCTTTACCTATTAGCACGAGCGAGGGGCAGAGGGAGAAGGAGAAGCAGACTCCCCACTGAACAGGGAGCCCGACACAGGGCTGATCTCTGGACCCTGAGATCATGAGCTGAGCTGAAGGCAGATGCTTAACTGACTGAGCCACCCAGGTGCCCCTGGATGTATTGTGTTCTTAAATACAGTGTCATGGTAGCTTTAACAACTGTTCCTACTTTGTGCCTCTATTTTCAGTTTGTTGAACTAATGAACTTACTTTAAATGCTTTATCCATACCTCCCAAGCCAGAGGTTAAAGCGTCTTTAGAAAACCTGTTGTTTCATTCCCAGGAGCCTGCGGCCCATCTCCCAATGGTCAGTTTGGTTTGCTCACGTATGTGATTAACATGCACAAATACCTGGTATTATGTTGATATTATCATTTGCCTTAAATATCCCCCGAGTGATGGGAATGTACAGATTTCCTGCTTACAGCCACGTAAGAGGCCTTCAGAGGTTTTGCTTTAGTTTTCGGTGATTCATCAGTTTTTTTGCTCTTTTTATAAAAGGGGTAAAGATAAGTGCTTATATTGCATTTCTTTAAGGAATATTTAAAGCTCAGAAGAAGGAAGTCACGTGCATGTGTGCTATACGCACCCCCTTCTCTGCAGCTCAGAGGTGGAAATGCCAAAGCATTATTTCCCATATTTTTTTATAATAGTTGTGTATTAAAAAACCAAACCTTGGTTTTTTAAGTAGCCCAGCATGGAGCCTACTTAAAAAAAAAAAAAAAAAACAAAAAACCCAAAGAACAAAAACAAGCTTTAAATATGCTTTGCTTTTTCCCACACTGAAGTTTTCTGTTCTGTGGGTAGATTTTTTAAAAGAGGGAGAATATATCTCCTTACGTAGATGTTGTAACACAAAAGATCTTTTAACATTGCCCGTGTAATCCTTTTGGATGTGGTGGTAGCCACTGGGCCTTATTTAGGGATGGGCGAAATTTTCCTGTTTATTTTTTATAATAAAGCCTTCTGGGGCGCCTGGGTGGCTCAGTTGGTTAAGCCTCTGCCTTTGGCTCAGATCATGATCCCGGAGTCCCAGGTTCGAGTCCTGCATCGGGCTTCCTGCTTAGCAAGGAGTCTGCTTCTCCCTCTGCTCCTACTCCTGCTTGTGCATGTGGCCTCTCTCTGTCTCTCTCTCAAATCTTTTTAAAAAAGCACTCTAAACGAAAATGCCATCACCAGTGATCTATCAACAGTCGACTGGAGGTGGCTTGTTCGGCCCTCTATAGCATATGATACTTTCTCCTTGGTTTCCCCAGTTTTTGCGGTGCTTCCTGTGATCCCCACTCTTCTTCTGTTCCCTTGGGGGCCTTGTTCTCTGTCTCGAGCTCGAGAGGAAGTGGAGCATGACTGTAGGAGCCTGTGCCCTGCATAGACCTGTTTCCATTCCTGGCTTCACCATTGAATGAGGCAAACACAGAGCAAGTAACTTTGTTAAGGGGCAGTCAGAGGTTTTGGGTTCTTGCACGTGGAGAGGATTTCTATGCTTCTGCACAGTAGTCAAGGGGTGGAGAGGAGGAGGAGGGCGGGGGTGGGTCGGCAGACGTCACTGGGGAAGGACTGGCAGGATCCACAGCCATCTTGTGTCTCTTGGGTGTGGGTAATGGGATTGTCAAACGTCAGCCTTCCACCCAGAGATGGCAGAGACCCTTCCAGATGGGGGTTGGGGAGGAGGAAGTTTGGAGACATGATGGTAAGGTTTTGATCACGCTGGCTTCTGTCATCCGGGCCTTGGTAGTGAATGATTTGAAACTTCTTCCAGGTGGGGAGCCAGTGGGCCAGTAACAGGGTTCTCTTAAGACCAGTGGCTCTCAGTGGTTTCACTCCCCAGGGGACATTTGGTGAGGTTTGCAGATCATTTTGGCTTAACACAACGGTAACCCCATGGGTGGGGTTTTGCAAGTGAATAGAAGCCAGGGGTGCTGCTAAATCCTGCAGTGCCCAGGACAGCCTCCACAACAAAGAAATATGTGGCCCCACATGTCAGTGTTGCTGATGTTGGAGCCCTTCCTGAAGTCAAGGAGGCACATTCCTTTAGCCCCAGAAGTGACCCGCCAGCTCCGCGTTCCAGGCTGTAGTGGTAGGGGGACTGGCGGAGGACCATTCTGGACCCTACCCCTAGCACCCACCGGGGATGTCCTAGAAGCCTGTTAGAGCAGCTGCTCTCCATCCCTAGGGCCACTAACAGGCAGCAGGTGCCTTTGGGGCCCGTAACAGATACGGGACACAAGCTGGGTGTGGGAGACACACTATCGCTTTTGTGAAAATGCCAAGTAGGAAAGATTTCTGTTGCTTCTGACTGGGACTGCAGCTGAGGATGTGTCCGTCATCATCTATGGGTGCTTTCTTGTTTAATTTGCCGTGGAGGCTATGGAACAGGAAATCGGACTCCACAATGGGGGGCTTGTGCTCCCTCCTCAGATATCACTCTGTTAACAAGCTGCTCTTGACTCCCCACAGCTCTCGCCCCGGGGCCCATCCATTGTCCGTGTGTGGGTCAGGGCGCAGGACGATTTGTGTGGGAAGGCTCTACCTGGCCAATGAGCATCTTTGAAATCAGGAATTAAATTTCTTCGTTCCACCTGTAGCAGGGAGTTTATTCTTTAAAGCAAACAAAAGATGATCAGTTGGTGTCATTGGATTCCTGGGAGCCATAAAATATATTTGAAAGTGGGTTACTTCTAAGGTAACACTGTCTTTTGCTTTGGCAACCCCTAGAAGCAGGGAGTCTCATTTTGTGACACTTGTCAATCAGCACATCTGAAATGGGCCTATTGCCCTGATGGGTGGGTTGTTCCTGCAGCTCGGGGTTGGCTGGGCGTCAGGAAGGCCGCTCTGGGCTCTGATTGCTGAGAGCTGCTGGCCTTAGGGTGAGAGAACATTCCTTTGTTGCCCTCCTGCCCTCTGTCCTGTGGAGAGCAGTGGGACTCTGGCTCCACGGGTAGCAAGAGTTTGGGAGAAGAAGGTTTCAAGGTCAGTAGCAAGATGATTTATCCTCAGAAGACAGCAGCAGTAAGCGTTGCAGAATGAGACCAAACATGTATTAGGTCGAGGACACTGAATTCATTCTTGGAATCGTTTCCTTCAGAGGGTCTGGAAGCCAAGTTGTGTGTTGGTTTGCTTAAAGACAGTCCTACCCATCTCTAGAAAAAGGGAATTAGGCCGCTCTCCACAGCAAGTGTGATTCATTGCCTCGTGTTATCTGTGTCAGATACGGAAGACGCCTCCAGTAGAGTCTCTGGACTGTTCTCATGTAGTTTGTGATTTAGTGCTGTATTACTCTGCATTCTCAGCCCGGGCTCTGTGTTGCAAATACTTCAGCACAAAGAGCACAGATCCTCCCTCCCACTGAAACACACAATTCCCTTTTGTATTTTTATCTGTTCCTGTGTCGTTTTTCTCTCTCTCCACTGGATGGCTGTTTTCTGTATTTACTAGCTTCATCTCTGATTCAACTGCGAGAAGACGGTCATTTGTTCATTTTCAGGTTGTCCGAGCCTTCTCGCTGCCAGGCGCTGGTCTGGGCTGCTTTACTAATGTTTATTCCCTTGTGGTCACCCCTTAACTGCTCTGTGGATTCACGGTTATCATTTGCATTTTGGAAAGTAGGAAACTGGCTCAGGAGAGAAAAGTGACTGGTAAGGCAGAAGTCTGTGGAGTTAAGGAGGATGCACTTGCCTGGGAGCCAATAATTTTATGACATAAATTACACATCAGTAGCACTGGTTTAAAAAAAGAGAAAAACCCCACCTGTTGCGTCACCTGTGAGCTCCGAACTTTGGGCACGTTCTTTGCTCTGTGCCTGCTCTCTCACATCTGTTAATTGGGGGCAGTATCAGTTGCTCACTCACGGGAGTTAGAAATAAGTCGGTGCGTGTGAAGTGCTGCACGTGTCTGCTGTTACTGTCCTTCTCCAGGCTTCCGTGGCCCGTTGGGGGGTCGGAGGCTGGTCTGCTGCATTCTGAAGCCCATGTCCTCATCACTGAGCTCTGTGTCCTTCTTGGCCCTGGCACCGTGCCTTGTCCGCCAACAGGGCTAAGTCAATATTTGTAGAATGAATGAATGCATTTGGAATTTTGGGGGTTGGGGTGGTGGTTCCCCGGGCAAAATGAATTCGCTGAAAGATGAGAACATGCCTTGGATTTACGACAGAAGTAGAACACCAGGGCAGAGGTGTGGAAAATCCTTTCGCTTTTCTTAGCCAGGACCAAAAGCTTAAACTTCTCAGATCAGTCGTTTAAATGTGGAAAATACAGTTTCAAGATGGTCTGGCTCGAGAAGCTGCCTGGTGGTGGGAATTTCTAGGGTCCTTCCCGCTGTCTAGAAAATGAGTCTGACCAGCACATGGTAGGGCTGGACAGTGAGCAGCTCAGGTGCCAGGGTTCTGAGATAAGTAGCCCCTGAATGCTCGTTGTAAGACATTTCAGAAGGGAGGAGGTTTGGTGAATGATCCAGGATCTGTGTTTTTAGGGTATAGCTACCACTTGTAATATTGGTTTTCACAGACGTGAACCCCAAAATCTGTAACAGGAGTCTTCCTACCTATTTAAATGCTGTAGAGGTAATCTTAGGGAAGGGAGTTGGGCGCAAAAGGGCAAGGTCGTTGTTAATAGGGCAGGGATGAGAAAAGGTATACACTCTCTGGCCGAGCATCAGGTGAATGGAGTTGATGCTGAATCCACCGTGTTCTTGGGTCTTTGTTGGAAGGACCGTCCTTCTGTCCACTCTTCCTAGCAGAGGTGGTCACGGCCCTCCCGCTGAGCTGGGAGGCCCAGCATCGCACACGGTACTTATGTATTAGTATACCTTGCTTTATTGCACTTTGCAGGTACTGTATTTTTTTTTTTTTAACAGATTGAAGGTTGGTGGCAACCCTGTGTCGAGCAAATCTGTTGGCACCATTTTTCTAACAGCATTTGTTCACTCTTGTCTCTGTATCCCATTTTGTATTTCAGTATTTCAAACTTTTTCCAATATTAATACGCTTGTTGGGTGATCTGTGACCAATGATTATGACTTGCTATAAGCTCAGGTGATGGTTAGCATTTTTTTTTATTTAGCAATAAAGTATTTTTATTTTATCTTTAAGTAGGCTCCATGTCCAATGTGGGGCTTGTTATAACCCGGAGATCAAGAGTCACATGTCCATGGACTGAGCCAGCCGGGCAGCCCAGCAATAGAGTATTTTTAAATTCAGTTATATACATTGCTTTTTTAAGACATAATGGTATTGCACACTTAACAGACTGGAGTATAGTATACGCAACTTTTATATGCACTGGGAAACCAGAAAATTCATTTGACTTGCTTTACTACGATACTCGCTTTATTCTGGTGGTCCTGAACCGAACCCACAGTATCTGCTTCTGAGCTATGCCTGTGCTGATTTCTCCATCGGTGGACAGAGGTGGCTGAGTCGGGGTGGTGGGCCAGGCCCTTCCGGAGTGGGCAATGTCAATGCCCAGGCTAAAAATGTGTATTGGTATTATTGGCAGAGCCCCTGGGAAAGACTCAGGACTGGCTGGGTGCGAATGAGCTCAGACTGGCTGAGATCTGAGAAAAGTCCTGGGGAGTTTAGAGGGGAGGTGGGGGCTAGGATGCGCACGGTCCTTAGGCCTTGGGAGGGATTTTGTCCAAATGAAAAAGGCTTTAAGTAGGGAAGGTTTGTAAGGATCAGTCTGGCTTCTTGGTGGCACATAGATTAAATAGGGACAGGGCTGGCCGTGGAGACTAGGGTACGGACTGGGCATGGGAAGGTGGTGAGAACAGATGGCCTAGGTGGGCTTTTGTCCCCATGTGTTGAAAAACCAGTTTGCCTCTCAGAGCTGCTCACCTCCCTGCTGAGTATTGGGGCGAGTTTGTAAGTTTTTCTGCAGTCTGTCTTCAGACCCCCACACGCCAGTCTCCAGGGTGACTTCCTGTTGCTCACGTTCATCACACTTCTAACCTGTAGCTCATGGGAACCCAGGTAACTGCGTTTGCCCTACACAGTGCTCATTACGCCTGCAAGACTCTCTCGTCTATTTGTTATCATATTAAAAATCTCTGATCCTGGAAGGAGGAGAGGGAAGTTTCGGGTGAAAGCACATACTTTCTACTGCTTGATGTAGAATTAATTGTCTAGCTTTATTTGTTTTAACTCCAAACCCTCAATAACTCAGATAATGAGTTGACGTGTGCAATTAAGAGTTCAAGAATTTAGAAAACATTGCTGTTGAAATTGCCGTAGAGTTTTGTGTTACAGTAAACAGATATGTTTTTCTTCCCTTTGGTTAAAAAAAAAAAAATCACAGGGCAATTTATGTACCAAGTTCTCCAGAACTATTTTAATCACACACTGGGTGTATACACTTACCATTTTTAGAGCAACTTTAATTTATTACACTTTTATTCAGAAGGAAAAAGACCCGCTCAGCCTCTCTCTGCGGGTATTGTTATGCTAAGGAGGGTTCAGTTGGGACCAGTAACATGACAGTGATTCCTAGGTACCTTTGCTGGTCGTCACTGGGGGAACATCTGTAAGTACGCTCCCTAAAATGAGAAAAAGCAGAAGAAAAAAGAAGACTTTGCTTTCATGTCTTTGCAAACACACCACCATCTGAGCTCACAAAATGATGTCTCTAGATTCTAAATCTGTGTTGTCTGGTACTTTATTTTTAAATTTTTTTAAAGGTTTTATTTATTAGAGGGAGAGAGAGCACGAGCAAGACAGGAGGCAAGACAGGCTCAGAGAGAACCGCTAACCAGCCAGCCCGCAGCTCCTGAAAGTTTTATCTCGGGAGCCCTTGGAGCTGCTTGTGCTAATTCCTGCTGCTCTGACCCCGAGGAGAGACGTGCAGCCTCCTTTGTGCCTTTGCTCCGGCGGTTCCCAGCCTCCGCTGGCTGCAGGCAGGTGCTGCTTCGAAGAGTCTGCTTATCTCCCAGCCTGTGACTGATGACAGCAAGAGGGCACACATACTTGTGGCTCAGCTCTTTCTTAGAACCCAAAGTTCAAGGACTTCTTGAGACGAGTGGGGTCTACAGAGTTTTAGTGACACTTTGCAAATGCCTGATAGCATTGGGTGGCTTGCCCGTGATTGTTCTGACTGCTGTGTCACCTGCCTTGGCCGTTTTGTCCTTGCTGGTTTTCTGTAATCCACCGGGATTCTTATTTTTGTTATTTATTTTTTTTTTAAGATTTTATTTATTAGAGAGCACGTGCACGTGGGAGGGCACCAAGCAGGGGGAGCTGCAGGCAGAGGGAGATGGAGAAGCAGCCTCCCCACTGAGCAGAGAGCCCGACGGGGGCTCGATCTCAGGACCCCAGGATCATGACCTGAGTCGAGGGCAGATGCTTCACTGACTGAGTCACCCAGGTGCCCTCCACTGGGATTTTTAAACTAAACCTCTCTTGGGAGCTTTTTCTGTCGAGTGAGGGGGTTTGAACCCGTTTGTGTCTGCCCCTCTAAATGTTGCTAGATCTTATAGCTAATGCAGGATGTCCTCAAGGACAGCTGGCACGGTCTCGTCTGGAAATTGGGGCATTGGAGATGGGTGGTTGTTTCTCTAGATTTCCAGGGTCTGTTGACCCATGTCTGTGGCATTTTTCTGGAGAACAAAAAAGTTTGGATTGTACCACCTAGGATGCCTTCCAGTTCGCCTGGTGTTCTCAAGAAAGAGCAGCACATGGGCGTTGTGTAGAAGTCTGCAAGGAAGATCTGCCGTGTGAAAAGCTGAATTGTGGCCTTAAATACAGATTTGCAGGATTTATTGAGGGCAGCTGGTTTCATGCACCATGGGGCACTTTGCATATGTCTTGGGTATGATGATACAGGAGCATTTGTGGTGGTATCGTGGCCTCCCTAAATAATGCTAATAAAGGACTTTTTTGTAGGGGATGTTCAGCAAGCCAGCTCTGTTCTAGGTATGGTTTTGTGGTGATTTCTAAAAGAACTTCTGAGTGAGCGGTTTTAAAAAAAAAAAAATGACTTTCAGCTAATTTGAAAACAAACACTTGGGTTGCAGTGAGCGTTAATGATTGAGTAAGTAATGCCTGCAGGGGTGTAGGTCGGCCTTGTGTGGTAAGTTATTCAGGGGCAATGCGTTCAATTTGTGGACAGGAAACTTACGTTCACTAACTTCCTTCTTTCCTTCTTTCCTTCCTTCTCTTCCTGCCTGGCTTTGCTTGGACCTAATGCTTCCCCTCTAGGGGCAGCTCTTTGGATTAGTGGTTTGAAACCCAGTGCTCTTCTAAGCTGATGTTTTCCTTTGCACGGGGTTCCAAAGAGAGCACCAAAGGAGTTCAGACCGGATTTGAGAATCATGGAATTGGTAAATTGGGGAGCGAGGAGGGAAGGGAAGGTGCCCTCTTTCGTTTGGGTAAGCACCTGGAAGGCCTCACCCCGGCAAGGACTGGCACAGTGAAGGAGTGCTTCCCCACCCCCACTGGGCCTGGAATCCTGGTGGGGCCTTCCAGAGATTCCAGTGGTGCACATCTGGAGCCAGTCCCCGGGTGCTGTCCAGGCTTACAAGCTCCCCGGTGTTTGATTGTGCTGCAGAGTCAGGGATGAGAACCTCCCCTCTACACTGGTTTCTGTCTCGTGAGAGTTTATTGGAAGTTTGCTTGGCCACTGGTGTTTGTGGCATCTCACTCATGAGCTGCTCTCCTGCCTGTCGCTGCCTGCCTTCATGAGCCGGTGGAGTGGAGAATGGGCTCGGTTCTGCAGAGCAGAGCAGCCAAGCCAGGGGGACTGCAGGAGGGGGGAGGCTGGGAGCCAGCCTGGGAGGCTTGGTGACCCTGCTTAACCCTCCTTCCTGTCCAGCTCTGTTTTATAAGAGGAGCCGCTCGGCTGGGGGTTCACCATTGAGGGGTTTAATTGCATGCACGCCGTTGCTTCCAGCCCGAGTCAGGCTTTTTACTGAGCGAGGTAATTGGGGGAGAGGGGCTTAAATGGTGGCTGCGGAGGTTTGGGAAGGATGGAGTGAAACACCGAGGGGGCTGGACTCCATTCCTGGGAGATGTCCTCTGGTCTCCCGCGGGGAAGGAGCCCCTTTGCTGGGGTGGGCCTGTTCTTAGCTCTGGTCGGAGGAGACTGCCTGGGAATGGAAAGGGGAGTAGAGGGCCTTCATTTTGGACCAGGGCCACTTTGGTCTAGACACGACCTGGCATCCAGGAGTGGGAGAGAAGCTGACAAGGAGCCAGGAGGAACCGAGAGCAACTTTCCTTTAGCTTCAGGACTGGGAGCTCTGTGTTACCTTCCCCGAGGGGACCCGGACAGATTTGTTTCACAGGCCCCAGACGTTAGCCCACCCGGGCCCAGCTTAGTCTCCTCATCCACCCCAGTGGGGTCTTAACCGCAGCCCCTGGCCCCTGTTTCTGCCTGCCCGTTGATTCTGCTCAAGGAGATCCTGAGAATATCCAAGTTTTGAGTGGCCGAGTCTTTTGAACGGAGAGGGGATTAGAAGTTGATACCTCAAAATGACTTGGCCGCTGTACTGTTTTGTTTCTTGTTTTTATAAGAACATAGTTGGAAAAGAGTCTGTTGCATTGTAAAACAATATAATTCGGCCTAGGTTTTATTGCTAAGTGGGGAGGCAGTTTTAGTCCTTCGTGGTTTCTAGAGCTCTGTCGAGAGAGTCTGAGGACTTTTTTTTTTTTTCCTTGAACCGGACAAAGGTGAATGCTTTCTTTGTTCAGTTGTGCAGAGCTGTTAATAGTTTATGGACGGTGATTAAGTAGAGCGGGTAAGCCACTTTACATCGCAGCTTAGCCTACACTGGCACTTGGCTGATTTGCAGAAAATTAACCTTTCAGCTTGGTTTCCACCTGCCCAAGGGGAGTCCGTCCAGTTCATCCCTTGTGTGAGGCCTGCTTCCTTTGTCAACACCCCAGGTGCAGGCCCTGCGTGTGTATGCCCAGATGGGTCCTTGTGGCATCAAGCTTCAATCATCTATTTCAACTTTGTCCTCCCCTGGACTGCAAGCCTCTGGAAGCAAGGTTTGTGTGTTGCTAATCTTTGGACTGTGTCTCTGGCACAGCATCTCTGTTGCTCGCTCAGTCAGAGGCCACTTCTCTACGTGAGGGATTCCTGATGACACATGCACCGTCGTTTTCAGCCAGTTTAGTCCTCACAGATACCTGGGGGTAGGTAGTATTTCTGTCTCTTCTGTAGATGGGGAAACGCAGACCCACGGTGTTGAATGTGTCCCAAGCCACATGGCAAAGCTGTAGTGAAGCCAGGATTCCCATTCAAGCAGTTTGACCCCCCGGACTGAGTCATCACTTGAAACCACTACACTCCAGTCCAACGACGAGAAAACCCCCCAGCCAAGGAGCATTCTACAAAATACCTGACTTGTGCGCCTCCAAACTGTCAAGGCTGTTAAACAAGGAATGTCTGAGAGACTGTGACACACCAGGGAAAAGCCTAAGGCAGCATGACAACTAGCTAGAATGTTCTGGATGGTATTCTGGGACAGAAAAAGGACATGAGGGGAAAACTGGTGGGATTGTGAAGTATGGAGCTTGATTTGAAGTTCCTTAGCTGTGACAGACGTGCCCTCGCCATGTGAGAGGTCAGCAACGGGGGGACCTTGGGTGAGGGATGTATGGGGACCCCTATTATCTTTGCGGCTTCTCTGTAAAATCTGAAAGTAGCCTGAAATTAAAAGTATATTTAAAACAGCAGAAACCACAAGCCCCACTGCGTTGCACAGCCTGTCTGGTGTGTCACACTCAAGGGGCTCTCACGTCCTCATGCCTTTTATTTAGATAAAATCTCGATAGAACAAATACAGGCATTTATGGGATTAAGAAATGTTTCTTTCCATCCTCTTCAGCCCCCTCCCACCCCCCACCACGTTCCTGGTGGGTGTAGCTTGTATTTAGAAACTATTTTTAAATTCCTCCCAAGGGAAAAGCATCCAGAGTCACAGTTTTGGAGAAAAGGTTTGTTCAGGTGGTGAAACTGGGCCTGTACGTTCTTAGGTTCTCCAGCAAGGCATTCAGAGGAGAGCTGTCAAAGCAGCGGGTGACTGATGGCCGATCTGGACATGACTGAAGGTGCCTGTAGCAAGACCCCAGGTGTAGGGGTAGTGGCAAGGCCACGCTGTGTTGGAGAGCCCTGCGGCTTTGGAGCGCTTGGCTGAGCCAGCTCATGCCATCCCATGTGATCTCTTTGTGCTGGTACAGCAGGCAAGCCACGTGGACCGTCGTTTTGTGCAGAGAGCCCTCAGGTCACTGACGCAGGAGTCCACACCTTCGAGGGAAGTGTCCGGGGCGGTCTCTAAGACCTCCTGCCGAAACCCCGGCTGCCCCTCCTCTCTCTGTGAGCAGCACCGTTCTTGCAGATTCTACTGTGCATTTACTGCGTGTGGAGCAGAGCTCTGGGGCGGGGTTTGGGATTGGGAATGAATGAGTGAATTCTCAGCCCTCATCTAGGGTGTCCGGCCCTGTTCTAGGTGCTGGAGATTCAACGGCCTAAAACTAACCCATTACTGCCTTCTGTAATACAAAGGACGTAAATCCTATCCTGCATCAAATAGTCAATGCACTGAAATAACTATGGTTTTGGGGTTCTAGGGAAAGCATACAAAAACCAGCTGTGGTCATTTGCATAAGTTTCTTGATGAGTGAATTGCTTTCTGGATGTCTTCTGAAAGTCATGACATTTGTGTGTTACAAAAATAATAACTGATACATCTTTGCTTGTGAACCATGGAGACTCCATGAAAAGCAGTGTAAACGGAAAAGAGGGCTTTCTTGATGTATGGATAAGGGAGGTCAGGGATGACGATGGCCTGTGCAATAGAGGATCCAGGGAGGGAATGAAGTCAGAGGTGAGTGTCTCTTTCTTGGTCTGTCTGCCTCGCCTCTTTTGTTATTTGCGATGTAATTCACATATCCTAAAATCCACCCTTTTGAAGTATGCAATTCAGTGGTTTTTTGTATATTCACTAATTACTAGTACTCGTATATTAGTACGTATTAATACTAGTCTAGACTAATGGCTGCACAACCATCACTATCTGATTCTAGAAGATTTTCATCACTCCAGAAACACAAAAACAAGAAAAACAACAAGAGCCCTACACCTATCAGTCCTCACTGCCTACACCCAGCCTCAGGCAACGATCAGTCTGCTTTCTGTCTCCGTGGGGTTTACCTTTGGGACGTTTCATAGAAATGGAATCTGACAATACGTGGTCCTTTGTGGCTTCTTCCACTTAGCGTAACATCTTCGGGTCTCACCCATGTTGTAATGTGTATCAGGTCTTCATCGTTTTTATCACTGAGTAATATTCCATCGTATGAACGTACCGCATTTTAGGAAAATCTGTTCCTCAGTTGATGGACTATGAGGGTTATTTCCACTTTTGGGGCTACTGTGAGTAATGCTGCTATGAACATTCATATACAAGGTGTGGACGTGTGGACGTATATTTTCATTTCTCTCGGGTAGATACCCAAGAACGGAATTCCTGGGCCGTACGGTGATGTTACGTTTACCCTTTTGAGGAACTGCTGGACCATGTTCCAGAGCAGCTGTGCCATCGTACCTTCTGACCAACAGTGTATGCGGGTCCTGGTTTCTCCACATTCTTGCCAACATGCAATCTGTCTTTTTGATTAGACAAGATTATTTTTAAGCACCTTTTAATCCAGGAAGTATGATATTATGAAAAACATCCACTGCTTTTGAAATTTAATAAAGTTCTGCAAAGGAATTAGTGTGTATGCCACAGAAGTGAGAAATAGCTGTTTTAAGTTTATTTACTTCCTATTATGTTCTTGGTTCATTCATTTTTAGGAAGTAATGGCAAACTTCCATTCCAAGTAAATTTGTGTTTTGTTTTCTCCTAAAAACAGATAAGATAATCTTAATGAAGTCCTGTTCTGGCTACAATCAGTTTTTATTTGTAGGTTTGTTTGTTTGTTGTTTTGTTTTTAATTATTCTGGTTAAGAATAGGAAAGAACAATAACTCCAGGAAATAAGAGGTGAAGGGTATCTGGTATTATATTCCCTGAAGAGTGCAAACATCTCGTGATGGTCTTTTATTGCCCCTTTGTTCTAATTCCTACTGTTCTCACTAAAAAGAAGGAAGGACTGCAGGTTTAAGGTCCTTAAGGGAGGGTTTCTCACTGGTTTTTGAGAGTTCTTAGCATCAGAACAGTTTTGTTCATTTTATAAAATCTGTGTGTCCTTTCTTCCATTTACCCATTTGTCTTTCTTGCCTTGGTCTCCTTATGTTACATACTTATTTCCTTTGGAAGAGAGTGGATGGGGAAGATATTAGAAAAGGGGTACTTGATCTGGGATATATTGTGAGCTCTTCAGAGCAGTAACAATTCTGTATTCTGTTGAATCTTTCATGATGCCTGGTACAAAATAGGGGGTGTAAAAGATATTTGTGGGAGGAATGGGCTGGTGGATGGGTGGATGGGTGGATGGGTAACCTTATGGGTGAAGTGACTTACGGATGGATGGATGAATTTTAGGTGTGTTGACTGATTCTTTAGCCCTAGTTTGTTCTCTTTTCAACACATCTGTGTTGGCTATGTGATGATTGGTTGATAGATGGGCTGGTTTGATTTTCGTTCCTTGGATTCTCAGTGTATGAGATGTTTGAGATGATCTCAGCAGCTTGGGGATGTCTCATTTCTTTCAGTATTAAATTCTTTCTGGAATTATTTCTAGACACTGTAGTTTACAAGAGTAACTAAAAAGCTGTTTTAAGGAATTGTGAAGAAGGTAGAAAAAAATTAGAATATAAAACCAGGACTGAATCATTTGGCAATTTGGACCCCATAGCCATGAAATCCTTTACAGCATCACGTGGTCATAATTTAGGCATCTCGCCACCTAGCATAGTTTGTTTGGTTTTGATTTTTGGATCAGGAAGGGGGAGATGCCAATGAGTCTTTGTATCTTTACCTGGGGAACAGTGAGCAAAGATTAGTTTCTGGTTGGTGATGCATTTTCTCGTTTTCTTTCTTCTTCTTCTCTTTTTCTACCTCCTACCATTCATACACTTTTCATGTCCTCCTCTGCATGGAAGCTGCTGTTCGAAGTAGCTGAGAGTGGTAATAGAGTTTGACCCTCTGGGCAGGACAACAGGGAACAATGTGAGTGCCTCACGATCCTTCTTGGGGGCAGCGGTGGGGGAGGGGAGGATGACTTCCCAAGGAGTTACCCCAAGACATGGGACGAATAGTCTGTGAACTTTATATAATGAATGCAGACAGGCCTCCGTTTGCAGCCATACTGGTTTTTAGGTGTGTTTGAGTTGCTGGGGACGCTACATGTCTACCTCTGGAAATAGATTTGTAAATCGTCCTTAGGCCCATAGGCGAGGCCAGGAAATGATGTTAGCGAGGATGAGGATGACCTAGCTGAAAGCTAAAATCACTTGTAGCTGCAAATAGCTGGAATGCATTCTTAATAAAAATATATACTATTTCAATACCATCAAGGATTCTAGAGGCCTGTCTGGGGAGTTATCTAACACTTCTGGCATCGTCTTAGGGTGGGGGCGATAATGTGTGTGAGTCTGGAGCAGAATGTCTGCAACACGTTTTCCTCTGGAATCTAATGGTGGCATCAGCCCTGATGGGCCTAGGACAGTTGCTGGGGTTGCCTATACAGAAAACTAAAGGCATCACTGTTTCACAACCAACAGTAAGATGGTACAAACTGGGGGTCCTCGAGCCACACATTTCCATCATCACAGGCTTGTAGGCTTGCAGTTTCTCTCTTGAACTTCCCCTTTTTTTTTTTTTTTTTTTTTTTTTAAATCTTTCCCTCCTCTGCGGCTGGTGCAGCGTGGAACTCTGGCCTCAGCACCTAGCTGAATTCTGCATCCTTTGAGACCTGAGCCTAAAAACCACCCAGGGTCCCTTGGGAGTCTAAGGAGCCCTGGGCCTGGTTGAAGTGTTCCTCTTTGGAATCTGATACAGTTGTTGAGAAATCATTGCCAGCCTCTGGTCTAACACCCTGCCGTCACGAGGTGAGGAAATGAGTCTGAGATCACTCAGTCTTGTGGGCCCCACACTCTGCATGCTGTGTGGCCACGGGATGGAAAGACCACCCACTGGTGTGGGGTTGCTGGGAGTCAGTGGTCCCCTGACCCTTCCCTGTGTTTCCACAGCCCCTCCTGAGGGGTGGCCATCCCTGGAGGGGAGAAGTCTTGGGTTTCACCTTCCCTATTCATTTCTGGGGAAAAAGTCTGCGGGGTCTGTCCGCAGCCAGAAGTCGTTTGTCCCCACTGCTTGTTGTCCTGCCGCAGCTTTCACAGTCACTTTGTGCATGGGCTTCTGCCCCTCTCTCCATTCTTGTGTGCACCATTTCCAAACTTCTGACAAGTTTTGTGTTGGGGTTTGTGAGCAGAGGGGGGTTGAAATAGCTTCTGAGGGCTAAGAGCATCGTGGACAGATTTTGTCTGTACTGTTCAGTCATCTGTGTAAAAACATGAAATGTCTGTTTTGATTCACATTAAAAACAAAACAGACTGGACAGAGGGAGAAAAAGGAGAGAGTCCCTCTCGCACTACCATCAAACTGTCTGCCTCCTTGACCTTTCTCCTTGTTTGTCAAACACTTCGAATCCTATAGCCACCCCCTTCCTTCTCTATGCACCTGGTTTAATGTCCCTAGAAATTAGATCTGCCCCAAGTATGCTGTACCTGGGCCGATCCTACTCTGGGAAGTTGCGGGAATTCCTAGAACTTAAACGATGGAGTCTGCTTTCTATTAACGAGGTCGCTGACAATGAGTGGTTTTGAAAACTCTAATTTGGCTATGGCTGCAGGACTTTGTATCACTCTAGCTTTGTGGTTCTCAACTAAGACTGTCCCCTCACCCCCAATAAATAATTTCCTCGACCAAAATGTCACTAATACCAGGTTGAGACACCGGCTTTAGGATTTTGTGTGTTGTAAAAGTCAGGTGCCTTTTAAGGTGGATTTGAATAATCAGAATTTTAAAAAATATGTTGAAAAGGTGATTCTACTTCCAACAGAAAAAAAAAGGACTATAAAACAGGAGAGACCCCATTTATATGTGCAAGCTAACCTCCCTACACCCCCACCCCCAAAAAAGAACTTGTACAGAGAACGGATCAGTAGTTTGCGCGGGGTGGGGGGGGGAGATGGGAGAAGTAGGTAAAGGGGGTCAAAAGGTACCAACTTCCAGTTATAAATAAGTCCTGGGAATGTAGTATACACACGGTGACCGTAGTTATTAATACCATATTGTATATTTGAAAGCTGTTAAGAGAGATCTTAAAAGTTCTCATACCAAGAAAAACCATCGTAACTGTGGGTGCTGACGGATATTAGCTAGACTTATTGTGGTGATCGTTTCACAATATGTGCAAGTGTTGAGTCATGTACACCTGACACTATTATAATGTTACCTGTCAATTATATCTCGATTAAAAAAATGGAGAAAAAGTGCTCTTTAAATCCTTCATACTATATACTATCTACGTCCAGTTTCTAGAATTCAGTATGATCAGGAACAGACAGGGTCCCCCAGACCCTGCCACAGCCTTCTGTATTAGATGTCTTAGATGATGCCAGGTTAGAAGTCATTCCGTGTAGAAGAGGAGAACTTTCCTTTGGTTGCTGAATTTATTACGGATTTAATTAATTTTAATGCTTTTTCTTCCTTTTTTTTTTTTTTTTTTTAACTGAGCTTTGTATCCATCGTGAGGCTTGAACTCATGACCCTGAGATCAAGCATTGCATGCTTTACCAGTTGGGCTAGCCAGGCACCCCTACTACAGATTTAAAGAGCCCTGTTAATGTAGCCATTACAGACTTATTTGATCCTTTTGTCTTTAAGAAAAAAAAAATCACATTTCCAAACAAATTGTGACTTTATCATGTAGGTGGTTAGAGAATCCTAAACCGCGGTACTTATTAACACAGGCCAAGTAGGAAAAGTAGGTCTGGTGCTCTGTTCTGGGTCTGAGGCTGGGTTGTGTGTTTGGGTAAAGAATGTTCTCTTTTCTGTGAATCTGTAATTAGAACATGCCACACAGCACGGTATTTAAAGCCTATCATCATTATCTCTTTTTAGGGTTGTTTCCCTACCTTATTTTTAAACTTAATTTTTTTTTTTCAAAGTTCAAAAGAGAAAATCATTTTTAAAATCAGAAGGGAAACACAGTACTTTTTAAAAGTAGATTGAAATCTATGCTGGTGATTTTATCTTCTTTACCTTCAAGGAGGGATCAGCAAACATTGTGTGGAAAGGGCCAGGAGGTAAAAATTTCAGGCTGCTTCATGTTGCCATGGTGGTGAGAAAGAGCCAGATAAAATTCCTTGCCCAGGGAGGAGGTCAGCAGTTGGCTGGGGATTTATGATTATCTTCCAGGGTGAGGGGCTAATAATTAAGCACCGTGAGGCAATGATACAATCTGCCACAGTCTCATCTTTGGATTAGTTTGGGCAAGTCTCCCGTGTGGTCTCTCAGCCCCTCATTGACATTAGTGAAGAGTAGGGACTGGAATTCAACACAGATCTTCAGTTTTCACTCGGCCCGTACCCTGATTGTTTATGAGTGCGTGCGTCTGTGTATGTTTCTTGATCTCTCGTTGCCCAGTTATAGAGACATGATTGGGTTTTTCCCAATACAGGATGGTTAAGAATGTGTGTGTACAATCGAGAAGTATGTAGGTTTGGAAATCAACTTTTTTTTTTTTTAATGATTTGGAAGAGTTCCATTGTATGGATTTATTACATTTTATGTGTCTCTATACCATTAATGGTCATTTGAATGATTTTTAGTATTTTGCTGTTAATGGTGCAGCTCCAAATATTTGCAGGCAAGACTTTTTTTTTTTTTTTAAGATTTTATTTATTTATTAGAGACAACATGACCGGGGCGGGGGGGCGCGTGGCGGCCAAAGGGAGAAGCAGACTCCCCACTGAACAGGGGGCGATCCCAGGACCCTGAGATCATGACCTGAACCGAAGGCAGGCGCTTAACCAACTGAGCCACCCAGCGCCCTTGCATGCAGGACTTTTTGAAAGATTTCTTTTGTGGAGGTAGATCTCTAGGAGTTGAATTGTGGGAACCCATGGTAAGATTGTGTTGAGCTGTTTAAGAAACTGCCAGACTGTGTTCTAAGGTGGGTGTACCATTTTACATCCTAACACTTAGTATAGTCTGTATTTTTTTATTATACCCAGGAAATCATTTGTTGGTATGGAAAGTGGAACCCCTGTGAACCTCATTTTTAGAGATAGGGAGGCAAGTCATACTATCCCATCTTACAGGACTGCTCCAGATCAAAGGAGATGGGAGCTTTTGTGTGAGGGCTTTGTATGGTAAAAATGTTACTGGTGATTATGTGCGGGAAAGTTCTTAACTGTTAAATTTCACACTTATCCATCTCAGAGATTAGGATGAAAACTTGCCCAAGTTTTAATAACGCGTGTATGTTATGATCAAACTTATAAAGACGTTTTTAAACTCAAGTTGTGAGCTTTCTCCATATGCTAGGTTGCCTGTATTGTGCGTTGAATTATCAGCCCTATTTAATTAACAATGACAGAATATAATGGCTTGCATATGGTGGGCAAATTTTTTTTCCCCACGCAAACTTGGATGGTCTGGTAAATGTCTGCTTGTGACTTCATTTCCAAGGGCCTGTGGGTGGTCTCTTTTCTGGACCTGGGCATATGTGTTCTAACCGAATAGAATGGAGGTAGAGCGTTTGGGGGCTCAGAACCCACCAAGAACAATCTACGTAAAAATATCCACTTCAGTTTTACTCTGTAACTCTGATTTCATGAAAATTTCCTGTTTAAGCTTTTTTGAGGAACAAAGGGAGTGTTTGGGGTTTTTTAAAAAGATTTTTATTTGAGAGAGAAAGAGAGAACACGGGAGGGGGGAGGGTGAGAGGGAGAAGCAGACTTCTCGCCGAGCAGAGAGCCCAGTATGGGGACTCGATCCCAGGACTCCAGGATCATGACCTGAGCCAAAGGCAGTTGCTCAACCACCTGAGCCACCCAGGCACCCAAAGGGAGTGTTTTGAATGCATTTCCCTTCCTACTTGTGGAAGACGCGGCTGTAGGCCTGGTGGAGCTGGCCAACAGGCTTGAGATTTGCAGTCGGGCAGATTTCCTAGAACTCGCTTATCAGCAGCTGTTCACACCTATTGAAAAAGACCTTTGGACTGAGGAAGTTGAACCCTGTGTTTGATCATGTCGGACTGTGTCAACAAAGGCCTTTATGGCACCTTCACAGAAGGTAGAAAGCAGCACAACAGAACTCAAGTGAAAGAACATGCTGTGTAGCTTCTGGAAGCCAGGAGGTTTATGTCAGTCCTCGTGACGACGTACATTAATTCATCAGTGTTTTGTAAGAAAATATTTGATTCTTACTAAATAATTTTAATAAATGGGAAACACACGAAATTTTGATAAAAGTAGTGCAGGTGATGGTCACAGCAAACAAGGCTTTGGACTTAGGATTTGGAAGACAGGACCACTGTGAATTATTATTTCATGATTTCACCTGATGAGTAAAAGTTCTCACCTTCTAGATCTTTGAAAGTTCCCATTTGAGTGTGTGTGTGTGTAGGTATTTATCAGAGCTTTAATATGCTGCAGTCTCTGATGTGCATATTAAAAAGAGGATAGAAATGGGGAACCTGGCTGGCTCAGTCAGTAGAGCACGCCACTCTTGATCTCAGGGTTATCATTTCAAGCCCCACATCGGGTGTAGAGATCACTGAAATAAATAAAAATAGTTCAGGCACTTGGAAGTCTTTTTCTAGATCATTACAGATGATGTAGTTTTGGTGTGGAGTGATATGTGAGAGAACAGTCCTAGAGGATGGCAGAAGTAAATGTTCTTTTTGGAAGCAGCTGTTTGCGAATAAATCAGGACTGACAGGCAGTTGGAAATGGAATTCTTGGTGTTACCTGTGTCTCAGCCTGAACTGCCCATCGGAAGCACGGGACTGACTCCCGCAGAGGGGGCCTCACCCCTCTTGATGTTCTGTGTGTTCTTTAAATNGCGAATAAATCAGGACTGACAGGCAGTTGGAAATGGAATTCTTGGTGTTACCTGTGTCTCAGCCTGAACTGCCCATCGGAAGCACGGGACTGACTCCCGCAGAGGGGGCCTCATCCCTCTTGATGTTCTGTGTGTTCTTTAAATTAAAGGCAGGCTTCTGGATTTATAGAGAAATACTTCCTGTTCATTTTTGATGCTGTATATGATCGTGGAGGATTTCAACCCCTCTTTGGAGGGAAGGTTGAAGTACGGAGTTAATACCTGAAACCTGCATAATAAGGAGAAAGGGAATGCCCATGGGGAGGGCTTCTGTAGGGTTATAACAGGCCATGCTGGGAGAGCCAGTCACAGGGAACAGGAGAGCTGGCCCCAAATACTTTGACCAGATTCAGTGTTGATTTGGGAGCCCGACTAAGGGTGGTGACAGCAAAAGTTCTAGTTCCTGGCTGGTGTAAACAAGGTCATCATTGGCAAAAAAGGAGTAATTTTTAAGTCAGATTTTGTTTTAAAGATTTTTTTTTTAATAATTTTTAAGTAATCTCTACACCCATGGTGGGACTCGAACTTACAACCCCGACATCAAGTGTCGCCTGCTCTGCTGACTGAGCCAGCCAGGGGCCCCAAGTCAGATTTTTGTATCTTCTTAAATTTTCCCTCCTGGCAGAGTAAAAGAGGACAGATGGTTGTGTATGTGATAACTGGCCACTTAAAATGACCTGTGTGTTTTATATTCTAATTGTTCATTGATTCATTCATTTATGAATTACTTCAAGGAGACAAATAGTATGATATGTAGAACGAGCATGGAGATAGGAATCAGAGGGATGTGAGACATGGCTCAGTCGCCAGCTGTGTGATGGCAAGCAAGGACTTGGGCTCCGAGCTTCAGTTTCCTCCTGGAGGCGAGATTCCTGTCTTATGAGGGTTAGTATTAAATCCAGTGTCCTTGAGTCTCTTAGCACATGACCGTGACACATCATGGGCACTCCATTACTGGAAGTTAGCAACTATTTTTGCTATTGATAAACACAATTTAAAGTAACATAAAGTGGGGGTGCCCGGGTGTTTCAGTCAGCTAAGCGTCCTACTCTTGATTTCGGCTCAGGTCATGATCTCAGGGTTGTGAGATTGAGCCCCGCATTGGGCTACACAGTGGGCGCGGAGCCTGCTTAAGATGCTTTCTCTCCCTCTTCCCCTCCCCCCTGCCAATGCTCTCTCTCAAAAAAAAAATAAAATCCTGTACAAAAAAAAAAACAAACCCAAAACCATAAAGTGATGAGTTTACTTCTTTATCCCCTGCCAACTCTGTGTTGAGAGACTAGTGGTCGCCCCTTAAATGGCAGGTTGAATATACTATAATCAATATATTTTAAATATTTCACTGAACATTTGAAATCAAAACAAATTAAGTAGGCCAAGAAAAGGAGGTTGAAAGTTCTAGAAAAAGTTCCTTGTAAGTGCCACTTCAAGTGATAACTTAGGTATCGTATTTCCACATGAACACACGGCATCGTAAGGATGTGCTTGTTAATAGTGTCATTTTTGTTGGGATTGATGAAATTGAGCAAAGTAGAAATAACTTGATGAGAAATTAAAGCTCAGTGTTACATTCCATCACACGGGCATACATCACACAGATAATTCTTTATAATTTGACCAGTGAACACCCAGTGATTTCTTCAAACTTTTATCACTTGTTCTTGGAAACAAGTGGTTTTCATGTTGTGAAAATAAAGGAAGAGGAAGTTCATCATTGGAAAGGTAAATAATATGCTTGTTTCATTTGTCCAGTGGGGACATAAAAAATGGCAATAAAATCAGCGCCTAAAAATAGGCCCCAGGTGAAAACAATAGGATCTGGACGTTTCTGTTTTGGGCTACAGACCACTGGCGTGTGTTGGGTAGTTTGGCGGAATCCTAGCAAACTTCACACCAGTGTGTTGGGTTCTGATCTTTTCTAAAACTTTCATCTTTCTCTTTGGGAGTTGATTTGACACGTGGATTTGGTACCAGTAGGAAGTCAGACTGTTCGAATGCCATTCAGGCGGGCATGCGCGTGGGGCTTGGAGCTGGGAAGAGGGGAGCCAGCAGATCCCAATGAGTTTTCAAGACAGAGTGGAGCGATGTAGCGACCTGGTTAAACTTGTTTCTGGAACCCAACTGCCTGGGGTCAAGTTCTGTCAGTCTTGTGGTGCTGGGTGAGTTACTCTGTCTTTAGGCCTTCAGGTCTCCCTCTGTAAAGCCGGTGGTAACAGTGCCTGTCTCAAGGGCCTTTGGGAGTGAAACAAGGTCATCTGCACAAACCACTTGCATGTCAGCAACATAGGGCCTGGTATTTCCTCACCCCCTTTTCCGTGCTCTCTGGTGGGACACACTCAGTCACGCTTGTCTCTAGTGAAGGCTGTGCCTGACGCTTTCTGAAGAGTCATTCTTGTCTGAGAAAAACATTTGGTTTTTAAAAAAATTGTTGTTTTTTTTTTTCTTACAGGAATGTAATAGTCAGTGATTTTTGAGAGTGGTGATTTGCTACGAGACGCAACCCAAACTCCTAGTTAAACCCTCTTTGTTTTGTTTACAGGGGACACGGGTCTGGCTGAGAGAAAATGGCCAGCATTTTCCAAGTACTGTCAATTCCTGTGCAGAGGGCGTCGTGGTCTTCCAGACAGACTATGGTCAGGTGAGCACACGTCTGCAGCTTCCCAACACCCATGTTCTGCTTCCAGAGTTCGTCCTGCAGGAGCACATGGGTGCCCGCTCCCCCCCAATCCCCTAAATGTTTTTTCTAAGTGGGGAAAACCAAATCCAGAAAAGAATGTAGGACGTACACCTCAAGTGTGTGAGAGATGCAATAAAATTCTCCAAATGGAGCGTACAAAGTGTTCCAACCGGGACAGGACAGAAGAACGCTCCACTTGGCTGGTTCCTGGGAATCTCATCAAAGAAACAACGTATAGGGTGCAAGCAATTCGAGGAAAACCTTCAGAATTATTGATATTTGCATATTGGCTTTCTTATGACTTTCCCTTAAAATTCTTGCATTTCCTAGAGTGTTGGAAATACGGGTCTGCCGGTGGGAATGTGGGCGGTGGCGGTTCCCGTAAGAACAATGTGGTCTACCCTGCCTCACCTGAGCTTCCCTGTCCGCCTGTTCATCACATGAAGAGGTTCCCTCAGGAAGGGGCGTCCGTCACTGCTCCTGGTCCCCTGTTCATTAGTGTGACCTACAAGCTGTATCAGTGAAAAACAGGTGAATCCAGAAACTAGCTCACTGGTTATTTATATTTGCGCGATTGTAAAAGAGGGCTGGTGTCTCCATTTTATTAAGGAAACTAATCTTAATGTTACGAATGGATCCCTTTTTCAGAGGCATATAGCAAAATTTAAGACTTGAAGAGAGAAGGATGTCCTTCGCCAGTATTTAAAACTCACGGTTTCTGAATCTGGTTTGCAAGTTTTGCTGAGAACAAAACCGTCAGGGTCAGTGTCCGGTAGTTTAAGGCAGATGGGCTAGTGGTTATCAAAACCTCTTAGCAGAGAGAGTCCACTTGGCGGTACCTGTCTCGTTTCGTGGCTTAATAAACAGTGATGTTGCTGGGTTGTCTTGCAATTCCTCGGTTTCTTTGTCACCTGAGGGTCTGGAGTAGTTGATCAGCATTTGTCTGGGGGGTTTGGTTGGTGGAGGTTGCGGGGCTGGGGGCACCTAGATCACGAGTCTCATGGGTCATTGCCGGTGTGGATGCTGGCGCTGCTGCCAGCCTGGTTCCTCCTCATCAGATTCTTGGGGTGTGCAGTGTGATGTGCAAACTAAGGACCGGCTAAGTGACTTTTGTCAGGCTCAAGCGTGTATATTCCCGTGCAGGTTTGTCAGCATTTGTGTTGCCTTTATCCTGCCCATCCTCCCTTCCCACTTGACCCAGATGAGAATTCACGTCCTTTTAGGCTCTGTACATACTTTTCAAGATGATGTCAGAAAAGGAAAAACGTATTTAAACGGTGTGTCTGACTTGATGTAACTCTATTCCTGAAAGTGTTGTAAAATAGATTGGGGGTGGAATTTTCTTTTTTTTTATTGACTTGTGTTTTAATCCCAAAGATAATTCTTTTTTCAACTTCCCCCCCTTTAAAAAAAATTGTGGTAAAAACACATAACATTAAACATAACCATTTTTAAGTATATACTTAAGTAGCGTTAAGTATCTTCATATTGTTGTGCAAGAGAGCTCTAGAACTTTTTCATCTTGCAATACTGAGCAATTCCCTATCTCTCCTCCCCAGTTCTTGGTAACCACCTTTCTACCCTCTGTCTGTGATTTTGATTACCTTAGATACTTGGTGTGAGAGGAGAAATCACGTATACACAGTATTTGTGTGTGTGTGTGTGTGTGTGTGTGTGTGTGTGGGTTATTTCGCTTCACGTGGTGTCCTTGAGGTTCTAAGATGCTTTCTATTCCCATCTAACTACACTGTGCTCAGCAGAGGCTAACACGGCAACTCCAGCCCTTTAGTGCTGCTGTTGATGACACAAGGTCTTCACTCTGGGCCATGTGAAGCCATTTTCAGTGCCAGCTAATAAAGAGCTCAGTGAGCGGTGGTGGCATGGGGTGGTCAGGCCAGTAGTTGTGTTCACTGCTGACAGTATTAAGGGACTGTGGGCTTTGAAACAACTAAACCAGAATAACATGCAGTTAAACGTGAAAGCAACTCTCGACTTTGATTTCTCGTCTTCTGTTGGTCATCAAATACTTGGTCTTATGTTGTCCTCTCTGTCATTCCCAAATATAATTAGCTTGGGGATGTGTGTAGGAATTACAGGGTTTAAGCAAGAAGAGTGAGACAAGATGGGAAGAACTGGATTCAGACTTGGATCAAGAACGGACGATGGCCAGGGGACTCTAGTGTCTTTCCTTCCTGACCTTCCTCTCCTCACATCACAAGTTCACTGTGGAACCTGCAGGTATATTCACCAAGGATTAGAAGTTCATGAACAGGTTCTGGTCCCCAGGACGGGAACAGCAACTCTAACTGGGCAGGGACAGGTTCTTGAAGGAATCAGGGTCAAAGATACAGAACACAGCCTTATCCTTGTCAAGCCTGTCTATGGTAACTTTTCAAGGTATTGGCTACTTTAAATTCAGTTTATTAACGGGTGTGAAGAAATCAGAGGTGGGGGCAGGGGGAGGGAGAATAAAGAGTTATTGTTTAATGGGTACAGAGTTTCAGTTCTGGAACATTTCTGAAAGTGGGTGGTGGTGATGGTTGTAGGACAATGTCCATGTCCTTTAATGCCACTGAACTGAACACTTAAATGGTTAAAGTGGTACATTTTTTGTTCTTTTGTACATTTTACCACAATTAAAAAAAAAAACCATGTTTGAGGTCAAATGATAACTGAGAAAAGCTGTCCAATGGGTATTTTTCTGCATTTTTAAAAACAATTCTGGTGACATTTTTGTCGGGAAAATGTGACCTCTCGGAGGAACAAAAGCTTATGAAACTATTAGTCTGCCCTGGTTTGAGAGCTGTGCATCTCTAACATTATGTGAATCACCTGGGGGTCTTGTTCAGGTGCAGATTCTGATTGGCAGGTCTGGGCTGGGGCCTGAGAGTCTGCATTTCTCATAAGCTCCCGGTGATGTTGGTGTTGCTGGCTCATGAATCACATTTGAGCAGCAAGGGAATAGCCGGCATCCTGAGAACCACCTTGGCGTCGTGGGTGCCTACAGTGCGAGCTGGAAGAACTCTCAGACCCTCTCTGTGGACCACCGGTCCCAGGGTCATAGAGGGAGCAGAGAGAAAAGGAGGAGAGCTTTATTAGGTGAAGCTAGAACACTTTTCTTTGGCCTCCCAAAGCTCTTCTGTTCTCCTTGCTCTGTGCCCTTCCTTCCTACAACCATTTCACCTTGAGCGTGGCCGGGGGTGGTGCTGACGGCAGCAAAATGATTCTCAAGTGAATCAAAAAACCATTTTGAAGTCCTGTGTAGTGTTGGAAGCCATGCAGAGCCAGGTGTCTCTAAAATCCTAAAGTGGGACCTCAGGGACCCTGGGTAGGTAGGAGATAATAGGGTGTTTTTTTGTGAGAGCACTGAAGGACAGGTTCTCTGATTTCATTCAGTCTCTGAGACTTTTGCACAAGCACTGAGCTGTTTTGGGTTTTTGTTTTTTTGGCCAGGGAGACAGTTTCACTGTGAACTTAAAATTCCATTCCACACTCGAAGTTAAACTACTGTAGGTTGGTCCAGGGAATAGAGAGGACCAAAACATTCCCATTTGATTTAAAACTCATGCTCTACTCGCTGTGAAGTATTTGCAGATGGAAAAAGAAATGTGCAAGAGACACGCTAGCACACTTTGCTGAAAACTATGCATAGTTGGGGCCTGTGCAGGACAGCGCCTGGGCCGGTCAGCGCTTGCCCTGAAAGTTCGTTCTATCGCGCTTTGCTTTTCTGAGCTTAGCAGATACGGCCTTTGCTTGTTTGTTGTTTGCTTTTTTACAGATTGAAGGTTTGTGACAGTCCTACTTGAGAGAGACTGTTGATGCCATTTTTTCCAGCATTTGCTCACTTTATGTCTCTGTGTCACATTTTGGTAATTGTTGCAATATTTTAAACTTCTTCATTATTGTATTTGTTATGGTGAGCTGTGATCAGCAATTATGATTCATTGAAAGCTCAGATGATGGCTAGCATTCTTTTTTAAAGATTTTATTTATTCGAAACAGAGCATGAGCAGGGGAAGAGGCAGAGGGAGAGGGAGAAGCAGACTTCCCGCTGAGCCAGGAGCCTGACATGGGGCTCAGTCCTAGGACCCAGAAATCATGACCTGAGTCGAAGGCAGATGCTTACCCATCTGAGCCACCCATGGCTGCCCCGATGGCGAGCATTTTTTTTAGCAATAAAGTATTTTTTAATTAAGGTATGTCCATTGTTTTTTAGGTATTGTACACTTAGTAGATGACAGAATAGTGTAAACATAACTTCTGTATGCACTGGGAAACTAAAAAATTCATTTGAATCGCTTTATTGTGAGGGTCTGGATCGAACCTGCGATTTTTCTGAGGTACGCCTGTCCGTGTCGTCTTGGACGTTAAGCTGCAGACAGTTTTAGAAGAGCACGGTGGCGGGGTGCCTGGGTGGCTTAATGGTTAAGCCTCTGCCTTCAGCTCAGGTCATGATCCTGGGATCGAGCCCCATGTTGGGCTCCCTGCTCAGCTGGGAGCCTGTTTCTCCCCCTGCTTGTTTTCTCTCTCTCTCTCTCTCTCTCTCTCTCTCTGTCAAATAAATAAATAAAATACTAAGAAAAAAAATAAAAAGAAGAAGAGCACCGTGGCTTTGCAGGGTGTGGGTGTGGTTAGAAGATCAACTCTTGCAGAAGTGTACGATGGAAGACAGCCTTGAACACTGGTCATTTCTGGGACACTCACGAGGTGCACGGGCCATCACGATAGAACCCTTTAGGAACACTGTAAATTGAGTCATAAGTTCTAAATTAGATTTTTCACTTTGAGAGTGAGCTATTCTCTTTTCTGAGAAGAGCCTAATTTGATTGCTGTGAAACAGCTTACAGTGATATCAGTTTACCTAATTGTGTTTTAAGGGGTAGTTATTCAACTTACCTCAGTAAATTTAATCAAGGCAATTATTCTAGGCAGTGATTCTGTGGGGTTTTTTGTTTGCGTTGTCTCTCTATGGGGTCTTCAGAAATATTTTGCTGGCTGGGGATTTAATCACCCCAGTCTACAAGTAAATACCCTCCTCCTTGCCCTTCTCTTTTTATTGGCTTGCAACGAGTATGATTAGATTTGGGTTTAAAAGTTATTGTTCTCATTTGATTAATTCACGAAAAGGCCGTTAGATTGCCTGATACTCTGAAGTCCTCCCCACCCTTCGGGAAAGTCAAACTTCCTCCAGCCAGGCAGGAGACACACCACTAGTTCCTGAGGATCACACCCCCCATTTACAGCCGTCCCTCACCTTTTTGGTTTGACCTTCTAGTGTGGACTTGTTGGAATTAATACTGTGGGCCCAATTCGGGGAAACTTGATAATGGATTAGTAGGGATTTTTTTCTTATTGCATTTCTTGGTCATTTTCTCACACTCTGTCCTGCCCAGCTGTTTTTCTTTGCTGTTTTCCCTTCACTTTGCCCCCACAGGTGCCTTTTCGTGTCCCTTGCAGGGAGCGTGTAACATGCGACATTCAGTGGACCATGTGCATCCCCTCCTGGGCCCCGGGGCAGTCTCCCCCAAACCTGCCGAGAGCTGGAGAAAGGGCAGTGGGGCGGCCCAGCCTCTCTCCTGCTTCACAGCACCACACAGCACCCTGGCCCCACACCCCGTCTAGACGTAGACAGCTAGAAGAACTCTGTGACTGCCCTTCAGTGGCAACAGATTGGATCTGTTCATGGGAAGGGGTGGATCCGAGATATTTTAACTGAATTAAAAATCTCATCTGAAAGGAAGCCGACAGCCCAGCTGGCCCCCAAGAGCTCGGGAATGCCCTGGCTTTCAGCGTTCCACGCTGCACACGCAAAGCCAGCTGTGGGCCGAGAAAGCTGCCTTTGGAGAGAGGTCTCACCGCCAGCCTCCTCTGTGTGCTCGGCGGTTAGTGCGGCCCCCTGGTGGGGGGCGGGTTGGCTCAGGGCCCTCTGGGGCCACTCACATGAGTGCTAGGGGAGGGGAGAGACCAGCAGGGAGACACTTATATTTAGGAGGATGGGGACAGCATTCATGATGCAGAGGTGGTGTCCCTAGGGTGCAGTGTGAGTCTCGGCCAAGCTGTGGGACAACAGGACCGATGCTTTCTAGACAGCTGGCCTGGACATAATTCCGATTCTGTGTTGTTGTTTAAAGTGTATTCTGTCACCTTCTCAATTTTTAAAAAAATTTTTTTGTGAAATTAACGTGCTCGTTAATGCAGCTATTTTGGGGAAATCTCACTCATTTTGTTTTCAAAAGGGAGGAAACATGGATTACTTATATTTTTGGCCCTTGTAGCCTTGCAAAACTCAAGTGTCCCCTGTATCGCAATGGCTGCTTCCAGTCAAATTAGCCTGTAGGTCCAGTTGAACCATATGAACTCGCCATCTCTGTAGGCCGAGAGGGTTGCCTATTGGCAGCTCCAAGTGGTTCGGCCCAAGAGCGTGTTCATGACCCTCTATTTTAACTTTGTGTCTTAGCTAATTGATGTTTATGACTTCAAGATGGAATAAAAGATCGAGTTTTCCAGGAGGCTGACAGTACAGTGTAACAAAACGGGAGTGTTTTTGCAGTCCAGCCGAGCGGTACAACAGGTCCCTAAAACAATATACAGCCCTGGCTTTTGGAGTCCCACCGCCAGTCCTTATCCGTTTCACTTGTGTGTGTCAACAGTTGTGACGTTTATATTCCTTCTGGGGTTTCCAAATGTGTCTAAATGATTTGCTATGATGGGTCTCTGCTGCGAATATCCAAATTTGAGTCAAAAGAAAAAATGGATATACATTTTTTTTCTTTTTTGAATTGGAGTTTGGGTTTTCCTCTATTGTCAGGTGTGTGTGTGTGTTTATTGTGGTAAATATACATACCATAAAATTGACCATTTTAACTATTTTTAAGTGTATAATTTAGTGGCATTAAGTACATTAGCTGTGTGTGAAAGCATCACCACTGTTTCTAAAACTTTTTCATCACCCAAAAACAAACTACATACCCATTAAACACTAACTCCCTGTGTAATTTATTTTTATTTTTTTAAAAGATTTTTATTTATTTGGCGGGGGGAGAGAGTGCGTGCGTGCGTGCACGTGCAAGTGCACAAGCAGGGATAGTGGCAGGCAGGGGGAGAAGCAGGGAGCCCGATGCGAGACTCGATCCCAGGACTCTGGGACACGACCTGAGCTGAAGGCAGACACTTAACAGACTGAATCACCCAGGTACTTTCTTTTTAAACTACTCTCTCCTTGCACTGCTTTTAGAAATAAGAGCACGGTAGAAATTCTGGTTTGTGTAGCCTTTCTTAAGGAACAGATGATGTCAAGAAAGAATTGCTGTCACCTCGCGTCCAGGTTCCTAGGAGGGAGAATCTGCTGCTGACCACGCCTGAGCATTGGCCGTGGCCAATGACACGCCCGTGAGGGTGGATGGTGCCGCCCCATCCTTTCCCTTCTCAAAGGGGGGGTGTCTGCAAAGCTGTCTAAAAGTAAGGGGAAAGTGGGGTGCTCTGGTGACAAGTGACAGATAATTGTGAAAAATCAGATGTGTTGGCTTCTTTTGTTGAAACTTCAGTACGGGCCCATCTGTTATTCTTGGAAGTCACTTTAATCAAAACAGTGCAGCTGTGTTAAAAAGACAGCATTGAGCTGGGAAACTCTTAGATTCTTTGTGCTTTTCCCACATTTTGCTGTTTTATCCTGGAAATACCCGTCTCTGAGATGGATATTAAACACCAGCCCGTGGAGTTTCTTAGAAGTCTGCACTGCAGAGATTGAACCCCATGGGGACTTTCAGTCTTGCTTTGAAGACCAAGTAAAGTGCAGTGTGTCCAAAGGACTCGGTTTTGAGTGAGAAAATGTTTTTATGCTCTGAGAGCCACGTGGGTCTTACTCTCTAGACCTCTTCCAAGAATTTGGTTTGGCGTCTTGTGGCTCAAAGACGGAAAGTCAAATGTTTCCATTAATTTTCACTCTGGGACTACAGGAAAAAAATCAAAAAACAAAAAAAACCCATGTCTGCTTGTTTACTAGTGCACCTAGCTCCAGCAAGAAAACATGCATGTCTTTGCAAATCTGCATAGCTCTGTGTATTGTAAAGTTTACCCACTATTGTAAATTTTAGCTTTTTGAAACCTAAGATTTAATACCTGCTATATTCCCAGCACCAGTGAAACATCCATTGTTAAGACTTAACAGAACCGGGTCTCTGGGGCCTCCTCCTTGTACCTTTATGTCAATCCAGCCTAAGTGGATTTAGAGTCCAGCTTATTTTGGACTCTTTGAGACCACGGCTTTTTCCCCACCCCTGCCCTGCCCCACCACTGACGAGGTAGACATGTGGCTAGGGAATTGGATGCCATTAGCAGTATTTATTGGCCCCCACGAGGCTCTAGCTGAACACACATTCTCTCTCTCTGTAAATGGTTTTGCAGGAGAATGCATATAGCCTCTGCCAAGGGTCATGACCTTCCTCGGCTTCCTGTCCTCCTCTGGGGATCAAATGGTTCGCTTTTGACTTTTCTCCTTTGTGGCTGTCTCTCGACTTTGGCCTCTTCGTTCTCCGGATTGAGCCTCTTCTTCCCAACCTTTAGGCTTGGTCTATTTATTTGTACCCAAGCCTGCCTCTGATCTGCCGGTCTCTCTCCTCTTTAGTTGACTTCAGGGTTCCCCGCTCCACTTCTAGGTTCCAGGCTCCTCTGTGAGGCTGCCGTGCATCCAGACNTTCAGGGTTCCCCGCTCCGCTTCTAGGTTCCAGGCTCCTCTGTGAGGCTGCCGTGCATCCAGACATTTCCGGCAGCACTCGTGTGCAGGTGGGAAGAGAAGGGTTGAGGTTTGGCACCATCAATCCCATCGTTACTTTCAATTTTGTGGTTAGCTTAGCAAGTTAAATTGCTCATGCTTTTAGGTGAGCAGGACACTATCTTGCATTCTTGGTGCCCATGAACACTGCACATAGTCGGCTGATTAATCCTGTGTGCGAAGCTCAGACCAGGTCGTAATTTATGACCAGGAGAGGTAAATAGAAAACACTCAGTCAAAACTAGATTCTTCTTGGGACGCCTGGGTGGCTCAGTCGGTTAAGTGTCTGCCGTCGGCTCAGGTCATGATCCCAGGGTCCTGGGATCGAGCCCCGCATCGGGCTCCCTNCGTAATTTATGACCAGGAGAGGTAAATAGAAAACATTCAGTCAAAACTAGATTCTTCTTGGGACGCCTGGGTGGCTCAGTTGGTTAAGTGTCTGCCGTCGGCTCAGGTCATGATCCCCCAGGGTCCTGGGATCGAGCCCCGCATCGGGCTCCCTGCTCAGCGGGGAGCCTGCTTGTCCCTCTGCCTGCTGCTCCCCCTGCTTGTGCTTGTGCTCTTTCTCTTTGACAAATAAATAAAATCTTTAAAAAAAAAAAAGATTCTTCTTTATTTTGGAGGCTTAAATACGATTTCTTTATTGTAAGTATCATTTTATGAAAAATGTATGTGAAGATCTTGTTTGGAAAGAACACGATTTACAAATTATCTGCAGGAATTAGACACGGCACCATGTACTGTAATTTCAGTAGAAAAAGCAGAGGCAATTTGTTAAAACAAATCCAGGTGGTTGTCGGTCTGTGACTGAGTTGCATTCCATTCCAAAAATTCGTTTATAGGCCTGTTTTTTGGAACCAGTTTTCCCAAAGACTGTGTGACAGACACGGGGAGTTGATCGTCCTGTCCGTGTACAAAGACCCGGTACCCGCAGTACGCCAAGGCTTGGGGGGGTGCAGAAGCCCTCTGTTGGCTGATCCCAATTTTAAACGTGTTTGCAGAGTTCCAACCCAGGATGCTGCTGTGGTGAGATCAGGGAATGCCATTCTTCCCGTGATCCGCCTCCCTGGCGAGTGGTGGGAAAAGGAGGCACCCCATTTCTAAGCCAGGTCCTCCTCATCAGGGTTGGCATGTGGGATGGGTAAGGGGAAGGAAGAGGAGGTTTGCCTGGTGGACCTCTCTCTGCCAGGCCCCACGCTGGTGCATTCTAGCTCTTTGGCCCCTGTATTCCTCATAGCTACCCTGGGAGGCATCATTAGCCCTATCATAGTGCTGTGGTGCTGAGCTTTGGTGGGATAACGTGTCCACAAGCCCATACTTGGTCAGTGATGACACGTGGAGCTGGGGCTTGGGTCCAGAGCTGACCATCTTCCCACTTCTGTTACGTCTTGAAGAGGAATGTGAAGTAGGACAGGGGCGTCTTGGGATGGGGGTGTTCCCACCTGCCCCTCCTCATCCTGGCTGTTTGCTGTGCCCGCTCCTCTCCGTTGGTTCCCGAGATTGAGTGCACTTGGTGTCTTTCTTACCGGGACGCTTGTGCTTTCTCTTGAAGTCACTCTTCAAGATCGGCCGGTTCTCCTGCCGCCTCCCTCACTTCCGCGTCCTTTGTGGTGGCTTTTATTTAGTTTTATTGCTCTGGGAAATAGAAGGGTTAGAAAAAAATCACATTTTTTAATTTTGATGTTTCATTGTCTTGTGTTCACAATCTTGCTTCCTTGCTGCTGCTTCTGACCAGTCCTTCTCATGAGACCCTGGCTGCTTACTCTGATTCATGGGGAAGCCTGCACCAAGACAGGCCTGGCCCCAAAACAGTGAAATCAGAATCTCAGCCGGGACTCAGGTCGTGGGTCAGGTGTTTTTAAAACCCTGTTTGGGTGCCTTGCTTCATGTGCAGCTAGGTTCAGAACTGTTTCATAGATTGAATGAGCATCATCTCAAAATATTATGTTATAATATATATATTTATTTAACATAATATACCTTATGTTAAAAATTGTTTAAGAAGGGGCACCTTGGTGACTCAGTTAAGCTGACTCCTGATTTTGGCTCAGGTCATGATCTCAGTCTTGGGATCCAGCCTTGTGTCAGGTTCCACGCTCAGCAGGGAGTCTGCTTGAGATTCTCTCTCTGCCCATCCCCCCCCACTTGGGTGTGCACGTGAGTGTGCTTGCACGCGCACTCTCTCTCGATCTCTCTCTCAAATCTAAAAAAAAAAAACTGGTTTAAAAAGCACAGCTTTTGCTGGGACGCCCAGGTGGCTCCGTTGGTTAAGTCTTGGACTCTTGATTTCCGCTCAGATTGTGATCTCAGGGTTGTGAGATCAAGCCCCGCGTCAGGCTGTCAGGCTCCTGACAAGGTGTGGAACTTGCTCAAGATCCTTTATCTTTCTTCCTCTTCCCCCCCCCCCCCCCGCACGTGCATGTGTGTGCGCTCTGTCTCTCTCTCTCTCTCTCTCTCAAAAATAAAAGTTTTTAAAAAAACCACAACTTTTGCCTGCTGGGCTTAGAAAATGCTATTGTAACCCATGATGGCTGGGCCCTGGTTTTTCCCACACAGCTTTTTTTCTGAATTTCTTTTCTTCGGTGGTTCTCTGAAATGTCTCTTCTGCCCACGTTGTATTTGCTTACAGCTCATTCTATTTCCCACCCATCTTACTCTTCCTTTACACAGTACCTGCCCTTGCTCTTTCCATCTCTCTTCTCTCCTCCTACCCTTTCACGTCGGGCACTCCATTAGAGTGTGACTTCGGGGTTTAAATGTCCCAAACTCGCACGTGGTGTTTCTCCATGTGTGGTTCTCTGATAAGCTGCTTTGTAATCATTACGGCCCTTGTTAAGAATGCAGGTTCCTCGGCCCCACCCTAGACCCACTAAGTCCCCTTCCTTGAAGATGGCCCTGGAATCTGTGTTTTGTTTTTTCTTTTTTAAGATTTTAAGATTTTATTTATTTATTTGGCAGAGCGAGAGAGCTTGCACACAGGCAGGGGGAGCTAGAAGCAGGCTCCCCACTGAGCAAGGAGCCCGATGCGGGGCTCAATCCCAGGACCCTGTGACCATGACCTGAGCTGAAGGCCGACACTTCACCAACTGAGCCACCCAGGCGCCCCCGGAATCTGTGTTTTAACGAGGTTTCCACCTGATTTTATGGGCCTTGAAATGAGTGCGTCCCTGATTCTCTAGGTGTATCGGTCTGAGATAAATTGGAAAGTCCTCCTTGCTCCTCCGACCTGGTCTCATTTGTCATTTGCTTCCAGCTGGACTGCCCCCTGCCCTGTGGGGTTGGGGGCTTTGGGGAGGGGCCGGCCCTTCTGATGGCGTGAATCTCAGGGCACAATCCCACTGCCTTTTGCTTCTGTGTCTGGAACAGAACCCAGGGTTTCGGGTCCTGTCCTTCCAGCTGAAGGTACTATGAAGTTCCTTATTTGTTGGTGAGGAGACCCGAGTGGTAAAGCAGCATCCTGCGATCCCCTCATCAAGTGCACAGAGACCATCGGTGATGGTCTTCGAGTTCAAACAACTCGATTGAATTATATTGTTTCTTCGGGAGAGGGAGGGCAAGGCCCTGGAGTTCAGAGCAAGGCCCTGGGTAGGGATGGGTGAAGGCATCTCCCCTGCAAGGAGCTTGTTTCCCTCATTTCTCCAGTGATGCGCCTGCCTTCATGCCTGGAAAGACCCCACCTGGGCTGGCTGGGAGGCCTAGAAAAGAAGGGGTGGGTAGATCCCAAGCAGCTGCCCCACTGAGGAGGAAACGGGGGCTTTTGCCCAGTGGAGACCTATTCTAGTAACTTCCATGTGTGAGGAGTGTCTTTTTCTTAAAACAGCAGTGAACGCGTGAGCTTACAGCTTGTATTGCAGACTGATTGCCTTTGCCCCTTTAAAGGTAAGCAATCAGACCGAATGGGCATTTGGGAGGAATTTTGCCTGGGAGGGGGAACACCCGTGAGCTTTCTCAGGTAGTGGAAACGTTCGGTATGTTCCGTGTGGTTCACCAAGCTGTATAATTATACTGTATGCGAAGTAAACTTGAGTTCTTAAAAATAACCTCTCGCTTGTTGGAAGGCAGCTGTTGGTGTTGGAGGTACACGTGTCTCCCACACACCGCGGACCTCGGAGCTGGTGCACCGGCCCTCCGTGCGGCGGTGGGGGCGCAAACCGTGCCTGCTGCCTGTGTTTGCACCGACGACGAGCTCAAGGGGATTTGCCCTTTTTAATGTTTGGAAACATCAGAAGAGTATTTTATGACACATGAAAATGACATGCAATTCGAATTTTAGAAAGCTGTGCTGGAACACGGCCGTTCCCATTCAAGGGCTTATCATCTAAGATTGCCTCCCAATTACTGGGGCCCAAGAGAGAGAGGAGAAGCTTCAAGAATTTACCCTCTGGCCCTTTACGGAAGTTTGCTGACCCCGTTCTAAAGGATCATTTTCCCCAGTTACTTCTGATGTGATGTTTAGTGCTGAGCGGCCTCCTGGTGGTTTCCAGTCCTGGCTGTAAACATTGGAATCACCGGAGGGGCTGCTCCCCAATATCCCTGGGCCGCTCGCCGTGCCCCGTGGTACAGCCTCTCCGGAAGTGGGCCCAGGAATCTGGATTTGCAACGGGCAGTGGGAGGCTGTGCTGTGAACCCCGAGATCGATGAGTGCTTAAGGCCCCTCACTTTGTCGTCCGCTCGGTGAGGTGGAAATGCCCTGCCCAAGAACATTAAGGGCATCCGTGACAAAATCCCTGCATCCCGCTACCTGTAGGGCAGTGGCTCCCAGAATGGACCGGACTCAGAACCTCAGGCTCCGCTCTCCCCTCCCCCACCGAGGGCTGCTTAAACCACCGGATCCTGGGCCGTGTCCACCCAGTTTCTGATTCGGAGCCTGAGCATCGGCATTCCTGATAGCGCCCCCCCCCCCCGTGCTGCTGCCCCCACTGCTAGTGTGGGACCCACACTTTGTGAACGGGTTTGTAGGGCTTGTTGGGCTGTGTGTGTGGATGGTTGTTTTGTTTTTTTTTTTTTTTAAATCCGTGTTCTAAATAAAAGCATCTAATACAGTCTTCTCCCCAAAGCATGTTCTTTAAAAACACAGATGGTCACTCACACAGTCCAAGTACCTTTTTTGAGTGCTACCGCCATAAAGGGAGCGTTCTTGAGAGGTGTCTTGTCAAAAAAACAAGACGTAGTGTGGCGATCTTAGTTTTTAAATACTAACACCTGTCAATGGTTTAGTCTGTAACTGGCTGGGGAGGTTTTTTGGGGGGAGGGTGTGGTTGGTTGGTAGGGAGCTACTCCCAACCACAGCAAAAATAAGAAAGCCTGTGTGTTGTGTGTTAATTACATCCCAGCACATTTCCAAGGAAGGTCCACTCTTAGAAGCATTGCAAAAAATAAATGAGTTGATTGGGCTTACACCCAACTTTCAGAAGTTCCTCTGCAAATTTGGACAGCTAATGCCTATTTTGAAAAACCGCTAAACTGTTAGCTTACCGTTGGCTGTGTTAGGCAAATGCATAGCCCTCCTTTTTCGAAGTGAGGTGTCAGAGCCCGGGAAGGAAGGAGAGGGATTCTGTACTTAGAAGCTGTGGTTAGAACTCCCAAGCTTTTTAGAGTTCGCTCTGATTTAATATGCTATCTTATCCCATTGTCCAGGCCACTCTGGCAGAGAAAACATTGGGTCGGGCACCAGGAAAGGATAAGGTGAGCCTGGTGTGTAGGGTGCAAGATGGAAAGAAGCGCCCAGCCAGGGTCATGCCGCATTTGCATGTCCCCCATCCCAACTAGTTGGTTCTTAAATTGTGTGTCCTGGCCACCTGCCTCTCCCTAGTCCTGGCCCTGAACAGAATCTAAGGGCTTAAGCAAGACTCCCTAGGACAAGAGGCCATCTGTAGATTCAAAGTCCCCTCTTCCCTTTGCTTTGCTGGAACGATTCACTGGAACGACTCTGATTAAATGATCCTACTTTGATATTTTTCAATATCTTTGTCAATACATTTTAGGCAACTTGTTTAAATGACTTCAGTGCACACTGCGGTGTGTAATATGGTGTGGAATATTCGCGTGAGTTTTTGAGGGAAAAAATGTCCCCAAAGGGTGTCCTCAATGAAGACTTTATAGCAGGCTTGTGCAATCTCCTATAAAACTATAACATGGCATTTATAAAATCAGCACATGGACTGTATTAGAAGTTCCAAGTGCAGTGGCTTTATTTCAGAGTCAAGTTGGTCTTTAATCTAGCTCTTGTTTAAGTGTTCCAAATAGTTCTCTTAATAATTTTTAAATAATTTAATAGTATTTTTAAGTCTTCCACGGAGGGTAAGCGAGTAGCCAGCCCTGGAGAATTCAAGTATTTTTGTCTTCTGGAATGACCTTCTGTTCTGAAATGTATCCACCTTCCTGCTGTGTCAGAGTTCACAGTGGGCTGCTCCAAGCATCTGCTTTCGTTCTTGCAAAGGCAGCTAATGACAGATGTTTACGGGGTGATGCTGAGAAAACTCCACTCCTGTGACAATGGGCTGGAACATATGCTGTCCCCAGTTTCAGGAAGCTTTTGTAACAAAGGACTCCAAAGAGATCAGGCCACTGGGGAATGTTGCCAGCATGCCTTTGTAAAGGGCAAATCCTGTCCGATTAACCTAATTTCCTTCCCTGGGCTGTGATAAACCAGGGAGATTAGCAGATTTTTCAACTTTCACATTTTTTTTTCTGATTTAAAAAATGTTCATCATTAAAAATTGAAGGTTGTTCGTTTTAAAAATGTGTTCTTCCCACCTCCCCCTTCACCAAAAGGACTTGCCTTAGCAAACAGTACGTGGGCCTCGTAAACAGTCACTGGAGGAGCACGAGTGAGGCCAGATGGCAGCACCCAGATCCGCAGGCTTACTTTGGTTATTCCTGTTGGGGACATTGTCTGCAGCGGTATGGAGCTGCAAATAGCATAGAGGAAGATAATTCCCGCCTTTTGAGGGAAGTCCGACTCTGAAGTATCCATTATTGGCTCGTTGCTATCCTTGATGGAGATTTAAAAATAGTTGGCAGATGTTACTTTTAGCTAAAAGAGCAAAAGAGACTGTAGGCACCTTTTAGTACCTAAGATAGGATAGGCTTAGTTACTAGCTTTCTTCAGTTTGAGCTGCGATCTGAAATCAAGAGGCGTGCTTTTGCTTTTAGCAGCTGTGTTGCGGTATGAGCCACATCCCAAACAATCCACCCGTGTGGAGTGTATGATTCAGTGGCTTTTATGCTATTCACAGACTTGTGCAGCCATCACTGCAGTCCACTGTGCAGCATTTTGGTTACCCCAAAAAGAAACCCTGTACCCCTTCACTGTGCCCCCCTCCCCAAACATTCCCACCCCAGGCCCCAACTCTAGGTAGCTGTTCCCTGTCACTATGGGTCGACCCATTCTGGACATCTCGTGTGCGTGGAATCTCACATGTCATCTCCTGTGACCGACTTCTTACACTTCTTAGCACGATGTTGTCACAGTCCATCCGTGTTGTCGCATGTACCAGCACCCCATTCCTTTTTAATGCTGAGTAATGTTCGATTGTATGGATATGGCACGTTTTACTTAAAAGGTCTAGTCTTTTAAAGCTAAGTCGAAGAGAGAAATACAAAAGAGAAAGGATGGCTAGCCGTTTAAAGCCACTTTTAATGTGGCTTATAATGGGTCACACTTTTGATATTTCCAAAAGTAAGGATGATATTTGGATGTGTAAGCTTGAGATCAGAATAATGAAGAGCAGTGACCTAATTCTTATATGCATTTAAAAAAAGTTGACTTTTTCTTAGATTCTATTTCTAGTTATGGTCTCATATCTGAAAATGGGTACTTTTTTTTTCTCCAACGTTCTGGAAGGATTGCAAGGTCATTAAGGCTTCGAGAAAGGGGCTCTACAGAAGCCATGCAGGAAGAGGGTTATATAGCATGGAGGAGGGGAGTAGGTTAATTGAAGCAGATGGGATACTTACATAGATAGTGCAGACTAGCTGTTCTCTCCCACTGGGAAAAAAGGACAGCAGCCTGGATGGGGGAGCTGGTAGCACAGGGAGGGACATCCTGACCTCAAGGACAGCTCAGAATGACAGCAGAGGGGCTGACTGACTTCACCTTTGAGAATAAATGGCTGGCCTCTCATCTGTCTGGAAAGGGAGTAATGCTATAGGTCTTAGAGCTAAGAATTGCCAGGCATCATTTTCCTCCTGCCTCTTCTGTCTAAGCAGGTAACAGATTGTCCTGAGTATTTCCTTGTACAGGTGAGACTGTTGTCATCCTGACCCAAGGCACAGATGAGAATCACTGCAGATTGCCTTGACATTTGACACGGTTGTAGAAGTGAAACAATTTTCAAAGAGAGAAGCTGTAACTTGAAGACGTGACCTATGGTACTGAATTTTTTTTTTTTTTTTTTTTGCAACAGAATTTTGAGATTCTCTAAGTGAGATTCTCGAACCATCCCCACTTCATTTCGGAAGTCCTGCTCCCCCTACTGGTCTCCCCGGGTACAGTTTTCTGCTGTTCCTTAGCTACTCTCTGGGGCTGCCTGGCAAAGGCTTTTGAGGAATTCCTGGACAAGATGCCAAGGTGGTTCACACAGGGCGTTTTACCTCAAGCATTTATTTGGTGATTTTGGGGGAGGAGAGGACTGAGAGGTCCTGTAGTTTTGCCGGGACATTTTGTATGGCATAGACTTGGCCCCGGATGCTTTGATCAAAGTCATCTGAGAGCAAGAACAGAAGCCGGGGGGCCTCATTTCGTTCTACATAAAGTCTCTTGCTGGAGGGTCCCCAGGGCCAGCCAGGACGGGCCTGGAGACCAACCTAAAGGAACCGGAAGAGGTGAAGCCAACCAGCCTGCCATCTGGTGAGGGACTCCTGGCCGAGAGTCACAAAACCTGTTAAGAAATTCAATGAATGCCCGAAAGCCAGAGGCAAAAAAGTGAGTTAATTTTGTGCACCTGCTGCCCAATAAACCCTTGTGAACGAATGCACTTGGGATAAAACTGAAAATAAGACCCAATGAAGGAGTTAATTTACACGTGCCAGGAGAGGAAAGAAGTTTCTTTACCTCCAGGATTAAGCCAGTGTACGTAATCATTCACAGACAGCACGCATGTGACCTAGAATCTGTACTTCTTGTTCCTTGATGACTTTTTTTAACCTAGGCTTTTTTAATGGGGTTGGTTATTTAAGACTTTGCTCTCAAAGGGCTTGTTCACTGCATCTGTGTGTCTCTGTCCCTCCATACGTCCCAGCCAATGATAAGCAAGTCTTTTCTGATTTTGTCAACTAAATGAACCAGTAATATCATATGTTTGTATACTGATACTTCTCTTTTTTTCTACATTTACATTATTTGGTGGGATTTTCCCAATAGCACCCAATTCAGCAGATAAAAGAGAAATCACAGTCACGATGTTGCAAATCTAAAGAGTTTGAAGACGGGGGCGCCTGGGTGGCTCAGTCCTTAAGCGTCTGCCTTCGGTTCAGTGTGTGATCCCAGCATTCTGGGTTCGAGCCCCGCATCAGGCTCCTCCATTATGAGCCTGCTTCTTCCTCTCCCACTCCCCCTGCTTGTGTTCCCTCTCTCACTGGCTGTCTCTCTCTCTGTCGAATAAATAAATAAAATCTTTAAAAAAAAGTTTCAAGAGGGCCCTACCTCCCATCATCCCTGATGGGGAAGTGCTGTGCGAGCCTGGCATTTATAGAATTCTCTGTGGTTTGTATTTTCATTGGATTGATCTCATTTTGATCCTGTAACACACCTGTGACCAAAATTTCCGTTTTTTTTTTTTTTAAGTCATTAACAAAGATCTGCTCGTTACCACTTCTGTGTTGTAGAGATAGGAGCGATTTGGCAGGGCAGTCGGGACCCAGGACCTGCCTTCCTAGTGTAACACAAAGCAAGGTAGCTGGGGGTGAGATTCTGGGTTTAAGTACAACTTTTTCTTGACAAGTGTGAAACGATGCAGGGGAAAGAAAAAGGTCCCAGAAAGTAACAGTTATTTTTTCATTCTCTCCTTGTAAGACCTCAAATGCAGAAATGTAAAATCGACCCCAAGGTAGAAATAAAGTTTTCGTGTGGTCTGCTATTTTAGTTAAAAGCCATTTGACATGGCAGGAAAAACCCACGATGAGGTCTTCATTTACCACCCCCCTCAGTTTTTTTAGAGCTCATTTTAAGGTATCAGAATTACAATCAGGCTGTGGTTCCCTGTACCTGGCCTTTGCCTCCTCTCTTTCTCCTTGCCAATGTCCATTGCAGTTTTTATGCTCTTTGAGAATTTTATTTTGCTTTCTAAATTTTTTTTTTTTAATTTTAAGTAATCTCAGCACCCAACGTGGGGCTTGAACTCACAACCTTGAGATCAAGAGTCGCCTGCCCTGCCGACAGAGCCAGCCAGGCGCCCTTCTAAAATACTTAAAAAAAACAAAACAAAACAAAAACCAAGCAGCTGGGAGTTGGAGTATCGGATTTAATGTCAGGCCAGTATAAATAAGAAATCACTGAATGAGTTGGTAGGGCTTTTTGATGAAAATACCTTTCCTGTGATTGCTGGGCTGGGCAGAAGGACTAATACTCCAAGGGATATCTGTGTAAGACCAATTAATTTCTTACTTGCCTAAAAGCATTCCTCTTTGTCTTACAGAAATTCCGGGCCTAAAATTGCCATGAGGATCAGACTTGCTAAATAAATAGTTTAGATGTACGTCTTCTCGGTTACTTTTTGTGAAGAAAGCGTAAGCCATCTGGGCTCTTCGTCCTTTTATCTTGCTGGCTCCAACAGACAGCAAATACTGCTTTCGTTTTTAGCTTAAGGCTGATGTACAAGCCTGCCATCTTAATTTCTTTTGTATGGTTGGCATATATTTTAGCTGCTTTGAAATGTTGGGATGATTTCAAACCAAGTTGGGGAAGAACAAAATACAGTGGTGGGTTTTCTTCACCGCTAAGTTGACTAATTCAAATATTTTGTGAACAAGTGTCCTCTGAAATAAGTACATTTATTTAACAACATTTGGCAGTTTCTTTAAATTTGTTGTTAATCTGGGTTTTGGTGTTGTTTTGTGTTTTTTTTTTGCCAGATGTTTAACTTACGTCTGAGTCCTGCAACTATGATTTGGTTTCAACATACGTAAAAAGAGAATGTCAGATGCTGAAATACTTTGGTGTTAATGTATTATGGAATAGTTTCCTCTCCCAACCACAAAACTCGGCAACAATCTCTAAATGTATCCTCGTAACTGATGTGACCTTTTTTGTTGGTGGTGTTGTTAACTTGTGCTTTTATAGTTAGTCTTTACGCCACTAGAATAAAGTACTATCGTGAATGCAAATTTACTCGTAACTGACTTTTATATGAATCCATCGCTCAAGATCATGCCTAGAAGCTGTCGTTTGAGTGTATTTTTAGTTACCTTTGGAAAAGCCATTATATTTAACAAAACAGGTGGGGCAGGGGATAAAATCCCTGGTGTCCGGCAGCAGATTATGGTGTAGCAATCAGTACATGCATATACGTGCAGATGATGGACTGAAACTATTTTTCACTTATCAAAATGAAAGGAGAAAAATGCCTTTAAAACAATTCAGGTAAAGACTGTAAGGGCTGTTTGTCTAAGTCCTATTATTTTAATCTTCCTGAGTGATAACTCATTTTTCCAAATGTAGTTGAAAAAAGCCCTATGCCCACAAGGAATACTGACGTCCTAGGCACAGCTCCAGGGGAGCTGTGATCTGTACCCCCTAGGACTTACATTTGAGCAACATAACCAAGTCTGTCAACTGCGTCCAGTAATGGCGGTGCTGATGCTGATGTCGACACCAGCCTCTTGAGTTCTCTGGTGGAGAGACAGGTCCTTCTCTCCGTAGCTGGTCGGTATCAACTCCTGGTGTTTCCCTAATGGTAGTATTAGCTACTACTGTTTTCCCAAAGACTTAAACTCGTCCTAAATGATGTTGAGAGAAGGAGGGAGGTGGGAATTGGCCAAATCAAGTTTGCAAAAGGCTACGTTATTTTTCAGAGATGAAGAGCACACATTGAATCTTAAGCCCTGCGATAAAGAAATGTATCTTCGCTTCATCATACTTCCCAGACAGCAAGAGAAGCTGTTGGTCAAATTGACGCCCGTTAACAGGCCTTCGTTTTGAGAAATGCTGACCCAGACGTTGGTTCCCTTTTTGCGGTTGCTGCTTTCGTTTGGGTGCTTGTCAGCATTAATCAGCTGAGAGCGACATTGTCGTTACGATCGGAGTCCTATACAAGTACGATTTGGATGTTTTCCTATTTTAAAAAAACTTTAAAAAGTGTGTTTGATTGTTGTGTGTCTCTTTTCTTGGCCTCTGGGTCCCATGAGGGGGAGGCCGTGTTCCTTTGGGTTCTCCGCATCACCCCAGCACGTCCCAGAACACTGCCACCTCATAGGCGTTCGCTAAATATTGAGCGGATGAAGGCATGAAGATGGGCTTTGTTCTAGGCTGTCTACTTTCAAGTTATATCACAAGTTACCCGTGTTGAGGGCAATGATTTATCTTTAGTCGGAAGAGGTGTATCTCAGTGATTAAACGTGACTCTGGTGACAAAGACAGCAGGGTCCCCAATGTCACTGCCGCCGACTGAATAATGTTGGACAATTACGTAACATGAATCATCTTGTTTTCTCACCTGTGACGTGGCGATGGTCATACTTACCTTTCAGGGTTGGTTTGAGGGAAGCGGGTGGTGCGTGAGAGTGCTTCCGGATGTGCTGACATCGTGTATACTTAGCACCTGTCATGTATTAGGAAGTGTCATCCCAAAGGCAGGTCCCATACCATAATAATCTTCCCCACCTTTCAGTACCAGCTGACTCATTACGAGCCTCTTTCGGCCACGAGCTTCTCTTCGTCCTGTCTTAGCTTCTTTGACAGAGAAGTGAGATGATGTAAGCATTGGAAGATGAGGGTGAAATGTGCTCTTTCATGATGACCAAAATCTAGAACTTATTCCTGGTAATGGACTCTCTGGAGCCAGGTGTTAGCTTTCGTACTCCGGTGTGGGAGGGAAGGGAAAAAAGGGATCTGGCAGATTGATTCTAGAACATTCCGTCTCACACCCAGCCATGACTGCCACCCTTCACTGATTTCAAGGTTGTTTTCCGTGTTGCAAAAAGCTTGGCGTGAAAAAACCTCCATCCCAATCCTCTTTAGTCTCATGACACATAAAGATAGTAATGTTATAATTAGTTCTCTAGTAGCTTGTGAGTTTGTTTGGCCTCGTTTTACTTTGAAAACAGAATCAGCAAGACAACCATGCACACGGTTGGCCACAGTCAGTCTGTTTTTGATGTTTCTCGTTGCCTGGCTGCTGTCGCTGCAGAATGGTGGGTCCCAGGCCTTGGGACCCCTGCAGCCAGAGATTCTAGACCAACCTAGTTATCCCGTCTTTTATATTGTCAGGTAAGGGCATTGGATAACTCTTGCCATTATTTTTAATTTTAAAAGACAATTTTTTTTAAGTGGGCTCCACCCTGTTTTGGACCCAGATGCAGGGCTTGAACTCAGGACCCCGAGATCAAGTCCTGAGCTGGAATCAAGAGTCAGGCCTGACAATTTTACCACGCTAAGTGGCAAAGATGTAGAGTAAAGGGTAACTGTTTAAGGAGAAGAAATTAAGCTTTATGAAAAGCTAGTTCCATTATCTTCAATTTTTCATGTGGCTACTGAAAATAGGCACCCTCAGTTAAGAATTTGGAAGTCTTGGGGCACCTGGGTGGCTCATTCGGTTGAATATCTCACTCTTGATCTCAGCTCAGGTCTTGATCTCAGAGTCGTAAGTTCAAGCCCCACATTGGGCTCTGTGCTGGGTATGGACCCTACTTAGAAAAATTAAGAAAATTTAAAAAAAAAACGGAAGTTCCTACTACAGTTGAAATCAATGAGAGGAATCTTTTCCTGACAGAAAATGCAGTCCCTACTCCAGGCTTATAATTCCTGGACCCTGTCTTAGGGAGAAGGTTAGTTTTGTAGTTGGCATTTTAAAATGACTCTCCTTTCTTTTGTTTAAAGATAAGGTTTGGTTATTTTTATACATCTAGTTAAGGCTTCAGTTATATGTTTTGTTGGGATAATTAAGACCGTTATTTTCAAAAAAAGAAATAAATATCTGGAATCCCCCTGCTTCAGATAAAATCTAACTGGAAAGCTTACAGATTGTACAGACTACATGAAGAGGGGTACTAACCCCCTCATTTCTTAACTGGGGTTTCTATGAAGCTCTCAGTTTTGCAGACCTTGATTTAAGAGCCACTGAGAATGATCTAGTCCATGGAGCACATGCTTTTAATGTTGCTGTGATTTTCACCTAATTTCACAGTTGCATTGACCTAGTTTGAAGGACAAAAATTAGAATACAAGGTGGAACTTAGAATTAGTGGTTGACTATAGCTTGTTTTGCTTTTCAAAAAAACATCTAGACATTCGGTCCTGGTGGATTAGTTCAGAAAAAGGATCAACTGAGTAAATTTTCTTGCTTTGTTTTTAAATATTCCCCTGACCATCATTCCTTTCATAACTACGTGTTTGCCCTTTTTGATTGTGAATCTAGAAAAAGTCAAAAGCCAATTAGGCAAGTTTCCGGAGAAAGTGTAGTGGACCAGTCTTGGACCGTTGGGTATCATCTTTATCTTCAGGATTCACTGTTGTCCGTTCCGCTTACTCATGAAGGGGGGCTCTGAGAATGGAAACAGACCACACGGAAGTAAAAGATCTGTGTGGATGTGTGATGGGGGCCAACAGCAGTGCAATCCGCTGCTTCTGGGAGTTTTGTGAGGAGCTCTGAGCCCAGTTGATCAACCTTGAATTGAAGGAATTCATTCTTCAAAGAAAAAGAAGTGGATAAAATTGTTTGGAAGAAAATTGTTTTCTCGTAGTAGGATTTGAAGGATACACAGGGGAAACAAGACGGAAAAAGGAACAGAGCTCCCCCAGGTTGATTGAGGGGAGGAAGCCACAGAGAGAAAGGGGGTGGACTCTGTTGTGACTAGTTCAGCGGCTGATTCAATGGGTGACTTTGGAAAACCCACTTTTCCTGTTGTGCCCACTTTTTCCCTCTTGTGTGTCTGGGTTTTTTTTGTTGTTGTTGTTTTTTTGTTTTTTTTTGTCTATTGGGATAAAGTATCATAAAGCATTATAGGTTTGTATTTGAAGCTCTTATGTAACCATGTAATTATTATTTATTGGCGTCCTCACTTAGCCTCCCCAGCCTAACTTGTGCAAACCAGTTTTGAAGCTATGAACGAATTCAGAAGACCTACCAGCTTTCTGGTTGAGTGTTAACATCCTGTTTTTCGTGTCAGTTTTTACCTTTTTTAAACAAGAAAATCTGTCATTTTACCATCGCTGTGTATTTGATGTGTTATACTCGGGCCCAGGTACTTAGCAGAGATACAGTTTTAAAATACTCTTCCATTTTAATTTGATTTTTGGCAATGGGCAGGCAAGGATGACTTTTAAAAATATTTTAAAAATTAAAACATATTTAAAAAGTTAGGTACGGGAGTTTTAGGACCTTATGCAAACAAAAACAACAACATATTTTGAACTCAGAAAGTATCACACATACATACATACTAACAAGGACTCTCTGGGTCCTAGTTTTCTCATTTATGAATTTAGGGTTAGAATAGCACCTTCCCAGAGGGCTGATTGCCAGATAGAACATAGGTTATCTGCCACATTATTCAGCTAAGAATTGCCCTAATTATATATACGTATGTATATGTAGATATTTATACACGTGCTTATATAGACGGGCATATACAAGATATGAGAATATTGGGAGGGGGTCATCACCATAGCACTTTAAAAGGTGGGGGTGGGGTGTGGAGCGTGCTTCTAAGCTGGAGCATGTGGAAGGTTTTAGGACGTGGGGCGATCGTGCGGAACCAGGCTGGCTGGGTGTGGTTTCGCCTGGATGCCAAGGTGGCAGGGAGGGGCTCGTGGTCATGGGCTCAGGCTCGGAGCACAAGGGGAATGGGAGGAAGCAGGGCAAGTAGAACCAGAGCAGAATTTTTCAAGGAAACAAGCCTTTGACGGTTTTGCAATTGACTCAACTGCCAAATCAGAGCGGTCATCGCATCTCGCCTGTGCTTCTGGGTCGTCTAAACCTGTGTGTTGTAACACCCTGTCTGATGCCTACAACAGTGTTGTCACTGGGGAGGGGGAGGTATTCCTGCAGCGTTTGGGCAGATCAGGAAGGTTCCGAGAAGCACGCCTGTTTGTGTCCGGTCACATCACCGAAGTGTTGGGACTGCTGTGAGGAGGTGATTTCCCCGACGAACTTGGCCTCCCGCTGCCTGGAGCCCTGCACCTTTAATACACATCTTTTAAAGGTACTTTGAGAACCAACTCCTTGGTCTGCCCCTTCCCTTGACGGGGTCTCTCGGCTCCTTCTCTCAACAGCCTTCATTTCCTCAGGCCCTTGCCCAGCGCCAGGCATGGAGTCAGTATGTGTTGAACAAAGAGCTTTTGGCAAGAGGTCGGCCGGCAGACTTAAACCCCCAACTCCGTCGGAACACATAAGAAATTACATTTATTTCAGCTACGACAGTTGTGGGGACATGTTTTCTAAAGTGTACATGTATATGTCACGCCTACACGAGGCGATTTCTCAGGGCTTGCTTTACGCTATGAAACCAAGAATGTGCCCGCCGCCTGACTTGCTGTTTGTTGTGTGTATACTACTCCCACTGCTAACAGTCCCCCCGAAAGATTAGTCTCATGGCTTCTGTGATTGAGTGCTCTTTGTCCAGTTATCAGATGTTGTGCTAATCTCAGCAGGAAATATCACGGCTGTGCCTAGTTGTGAGCTAATAACGTGCCAGAACAGTTTAAAAAACAAAAAAACCAAAAAACACCTCCCCAGGCCCTGAGCCTGGAATAATGAAGCCAGGACAAAGAGATCATGGGCTTTATTATTAGACACACTTACAGAGAAGCTTATTAATGAAAAACAGTTTGTGAGAAGAGTTGGCCTAGAAGTCAGCTTCCATTGTGAAAAGTTCAAATAGAACGTGGCTTTGTTGAAGGGGCGCCTGAATTCGTGACTGGTGTCTCAGACCACAAAGGCTCCTCCTGTTCGATGGTCTGTGCAGCTCATGAAACATAGCCATCCTTTCTACCTTGGAGAAAGTGGAAAAAAATGAGAATTTTTCAAGTGAAAAATTAACCTCTAACCCTGCTGTTTCATGGTTGCCCTGGCATAATTTAAAGAGTATTTGCAGAGGCAAATTTTGGTGTGAGTACTCACAAGGTAAAGACATTTTAAGCTGTTTTTCTAAAATCTGGAAAAATTCATCTGACTGTTGAGTTCTAACCTGCTTAATTAACAGAATCGTTTGCATTGTTAATAATTTGTTCTGACCTTTTGTACAGAAATATTGTCTCCATTTTAATAGGCTTAGCTCAACCCCCAAAATGATTACCTGTAATATCTCAATTCCTCTAATACTCAGTGAAAAGACTTAAAACTAAATTCATTTGGAAATGTGCATTATTCCTGAATGCCTTTTTCTGGGTCTGTCTTCAGGGTTATGTAAGCAGCTTCAACATTTTAAATCACTTCTTTTTTATTTCTTAAGTAAAGATATGCTACCCTTCCCTATGTTGGATCTCCCCCCCACCCCCCCATACATTGTTTTTAACTTCATTTGTAGTGGCCCTTTTAAATAAGGACCTATGTGCTATTATGTTGTTGTTGTACTGTATTGGCAATTATANGCCCTGGCATAATTTAAAGAGTATTTGCAGAGGCAAATTTTGGTGTGAGTACTCACAAGGTAAAGACATTTTAAGCTGTTTTTCTAAAATCTGGAAAAATTCATCTGACTGTTGAGTTCTAACCTGCTTAATTAACAGAATCGTTTGCATTGTTAATAATTTGTTCTGACCTTTTGTACAGAAATATTGTCTCCATTTTAATAGGCTTAGCTCAACCCCCAAAATGATTACCTGTAATATCTCAATTCCTCTAATACTCAGTGAAAAGACTTAAAACTAAATTCATTTGAAAATGTGCATTATTCCTGAATGCCTTTTTCTGGGTCTGTCTTCAGGGTTATGTAAGCAGCTTCAACATTTTAAATCACTTCTTTTTTTATTTCTTAAGTGAAGATATGCTACCCTTCCCTATGTTGTATCTCCCCCCCCACCCCCCCATACATTGTTTTTAACTTCATTTGTAGTGGCCCTTTTAAATAAGGACCTATGTGCTATTATGTTGTTGTTGTTGTACTGTATTGGCAATTATGACATCTTCTCTGAAGATGTGTAAACATCTTTAATATTTGATTTAGATTAGTGTGCTGCAGGTAGCAGCTGTGTTCCTGGTAGTAGTAAATACTAGACTATAACATTTTTCACAAGGGCTTGAAGGAACACAAATCAAGTGTCGTGAGTGAAATGTAAAGCAAGGAGTCTCCTAGGGCAGGTATGCTTAAAATCTTCTGTGTCTTTCTTTTTAATTGCTGTGTTACAGTCTATCAGTAGGAAACCCCCGCCAGAGATTGTCAGACGTTGCTACATTGTGTTCACCCAGGTTCATCTTTTCTACCTGGCTGCCCACACTCCTACGTTCTTCCTCCCTTGTCCACTAAACTTGGAATTAAAATACACAGGTAGCCTCTTATAACTGTAACCAAGTGGTTTGCGGAAGTCTAGGGCGTGGCAGAACCAAGGCTTGAACCCCAGTCTTACAGGTAATGTTGAATGTGAGGGGTTACCTAAGCACTGAATTGGTACCCAGATCTCTGAATTTTTCTTCTAACTTCTCTGTTTCCCTGAAATGTACTCCTAAGTCACCCAAGCACGTAAATCCTGAAACTCTTCTTCCTTGATACTCAGTTTGTTAATATCCTGAAGATCCTTCCCTGTGTGCTGATAGCAGCTTGAATTCAGATCCACATCTGTTCATGCTGGCTGTTTTATGGACGCATTTCCTGAATTCTCTTTCCCCACCCTATCACACGTGGGTCTGTAAGTATGGCATCAGGAGTACTGATAGTACAGCTGGGTAGGCTCTGTCTAACCATTCTGTCCTCTGAGGCTTCTGCTCAAATTATCTCCTGTTACCTCGGGCTCTCAGATTGTGCACCAGGGCAGAGACTAGGATCACAGATGCTGTCTGGTGGTTCCCAGTTGTCCCCTACATCATTGTCATTTTAGCTGATCGCCACAACCCAGTTTCCTGACTCCACCCCAGACCTCTACCCAGTCACAACCACTGGGGGAGGGGCTCAGTGCATCGTCCACCCATTCTGCTGGTAATTCTTCACACTGGAGCTGGAGGGTGACCACCACTCCCCCCCCACCCCGGCCAGGTCTAGCCTCAGCCCAGCACTTGTTGTGGGTCTTATGCACTGACCCAAGCCTCTTCTCCTGGTGCAGCACACAGGGCTCTGCAGTTCTAACAAGGTTTTCGGAGAAATTGCAGAACTCAGTTCAAAAAGCAAGATAACGGGACACCTGGCTGGTTCAGTCTGTGGAGTGTGCGACGCTTGATCTCAGGGTTGTGAGTTCGAGCCCCATGTGGGGTGTAGAGATTACTTAAAAATCTTCCTAAAATTTTTTTCTAAAAGCAAGGTAACAATGCTGATTCTGTTTATAAGTAACAAGGACTGTGGCACTGAAACGTCTTGTGAGGCAATTAAACAAATGCCATGTCTCAGCTTTCCTGGGACGCACTGCTACCCACCCAGGTATTCACAGAAGAGTTACTGTGTGACTTTCAGTCTAGGGTGCTTGCTTAGCAGTGTTTGTCTTCACATGTTGGGGGAAGGATGTTTTTTTTACAAAAACCTATTGAACACATTGCTGGTGCTATTTGCTCTCACAATTACTGGTTTGGAAAGAGCGTATTTTCTTAAAGAGGTATGAATCCCCAACAGGGATTCTTAGTTTGGGGTTAATTCAGAATTCTGTAATTCTCTGCAGAGTGTACAGATTTTGGAGTTCTAATTGTGCTTCGTTTCTGCCTGAATCAGTACTGTATTTGAGAGAAAAATTGAACAAAGTGCTACACTGTTTGGTTCATTAACGTTAACAGCTGTCCTAGAGAGATGGGAAATACCGTGCAGGAGAAAGTTGTATAGAAAGATCTATGGACATATTTTTTAAATTCTCAGCTAACTCCACTTACTGACTTTGGAGAGCCTTTATCTATTAAGTGTTTATTAATAGTGTGTCTACTAATTACAGGAAGACCTTTTTTGTTCTTAAAACATTCCCGCGGATTAAAGAGAATCTCCTCTTCTCAGGTATCTTGCGAGCAAAGAAACTGGATCTCTTGCATGGCACCCTTTTGCCCATCTTTACGTGGCAGATTTGTGGAAAGTAAAAAACCTTTGGGGTGATTAGGAAGGAGGCCGAGAGCAATGGGCCTCCCCTTGCATTATGAATACCCATCATTCTCTGACACCTGTCACTTGATGCCAGGGGACTGTGCCTGTAGACTAGGAAGTGGGAGATGATGCCTGTGGCTTCGTGCCCAGGCAGCATCAGGAGAGCAGCAACTTGCACAAATTAGCCCTTGTAAGAAATGCCAGCCTGAGTTATTATGAAAGTTGATGCTCATGACGGTTTCACTCTGCCAAAGTGCTTCTATTTGTCGGTTATTGTTCACGAAATAGAATGTGTTTTTTTGAGATGTCCCAATCCTCTGAAATAATGGTTAATAAACTGGTCAAGTACAGGCCTCTTGTGTCTGCTTTTTAGTAGAGAACGTGGACTCTCCGTGGAAGGAGCCCCCGTAGACTGCCTTTGCAGAGGCCCATTGGCCTTGGCAGTGGCAGATGGATTTGAGCATTTCCTCCGAGGCACAGGCTGTGCTAAGTGCTGTAAGTGTCTTTGCTCATAGCAACGACAGGAGGCAAGCCTCTTGTTTTCTGATTTCTAGTTATGGAAACTGAGGCGCAGAGCGGGGAGGCGTCATTCCCAAGACTGCGCAGCCTTGGTCAGGTGTGGCAAGGATGTGAGCTGACATTTGAGCCGGGATCAGTGGGAGGCCAGAGACGGTGATCCTAATTGTGGTGACTTGTCACAGTGACAAGTGCACGTTCTAAGAGGAAGCAAATGACTACTGGTGACTTCTCAAGAATTCTGAGTTTTTCTACGTAAACCCCAGGTGTAGCTTTGTGCACCTGTATTTGCCTGCTTTGACCACAGTGAAGATTGCCCGTGCTCCGTGCAGCCCAGTGTCTTCTGGCCGCGGGCGTACGGCATTTAGAAATGTGTGGGGTTCTGTCCTGTTGTCGCTGAAACTGAAGCCAGATGCATTTAGGGATCAGGGTCTGGGCACTAAATACCTGCCCATGAATGGTAAACATCTTTCCCGTCCAAAAGACACAAGTGCACTCTACCTCGGACTGGGCACTCGGCTGAGGCCCCGGGGTTAGTGACACAGTTTTTTATGCAAGTAGCGTAAAGCCAGGAAGGGTTGGGTTGGTGGCAAGGTGGTGGACATGTCCCTGGAGAAGAGCAGCAGGGGAACAGGGCAATGAGGGGAGGGCACACCCAGAGTACAGGGAACGCAGGGATCGTGACCAGGCTGGTCCCGTTTGAGGGGGACTTGGGCATGTTCAGCCGGATCCTCTTAGCTCCCACTCCACGCTCTCCCCTACTCCTGGCCTTCTCCTCCCCAGACTGCCTTGAGCTCAGCTTCACCTTGGCTGTCAGCCCTGGGCCTCTGGTTTTTTTCAGGATGGGTCCACTGGTCCTGTGCAGGCCGACCTTCCTTGTTCTAGAAGTGCTGATTTTGCCCCATTTCTGCCCTCGACTCCATCATATCCCTCTGGTCCCTGCCTTCTAAGCAGAGTGGTGGTCAGCAGGATGGCTGAGGCGGCCCCGTTCCTGAGGTGGGCTCAGCGTGCGTCCAGGGAGAGGCTCCCGGGCGGTGACTCCCTGTGCTGCCTCTGGGCTGGGGGCCTGATTCAAGTATTTGTTAAAAAGAAACCATCCGCTTTATTGAGATAGAATTCACACCCCATAGAATTTACCCATTTAAAGTGCACAGTTCAGGGGTGTTTAGTGTATTCACAGAGTTGTGCAGTCATCACCACGGTCCATTTTAGAACATTTTTCTCACCTCACACGGATGCCTCAGACCTGTGAGCAGTCACTCCCCAGCCTCCCCCACTCCAGGCCCTGGCAACCACTGATCTACTTTCTGGCTCTGAGTTTGCTTATTCTGGACATTGGCTGTAAAGGGAGTGCTGGGACATGTGCTTGTCTCTGTCTGACCTCTTTGACTTGCTTTCAAGGGTCACCTGTGTTGTCCCGAGCATCATTGCTGTGTTCCTGCTTGTTCTGAAGGCCATTCTGTTGTATACCCCGGAGGTATGCCATGTGACCTTTCTCCGTTCCTCCGTGGATGGACATTGGGGTTGTGTCCACTTTGGGACTAACAGAAACAGTGCACATTCATGCACGACCTTTCGCGTGGACGTGATTTCATTTCAACTGAGTGTAGACCTAGGAGTGGAATTGCTGGCACATATATAGGCAACTTTAGGTTTATCCTTCGAGGAACCGTCAGGCTATTTTCCAAAGCATGTACGTCATATTACGTTCCCTCTGGCAGGGGATTAACTCCCATCCTCTTAACGGCAGCGTATATAACTAGCTATTGAGAGATGAGGGTAGCATTAACAAATTATTTGAAAATATGCAGAGTGATGAAAATACTGTGGATTCATTCATTCCTAATGCACATCTTGAGAGGAGGTTGACTGCTCTGCATTCGATGCAGCTTCTCGGGGTTTTCAGATGTGCACAGGGTGGGAGGCCGTCCCTTGGTGCATTTCCATCATCATGCCTTGATCATTTCCGTCTGCTCATGTCGTGGCGTGAGGTCGTGACGTTCCTGGTTTCGCCCTTCTCCATGACCTTTGCCCCTGGAAAGCCGGTGGAGGCAGAGCAGCGTGGGTGGCGGTGCCTGAGAGCTTGTGGGTGGAGGTGGGGTGGGGTGTGAGGCTTTAGTGTCAGTGCTGCTGTCTCTTGGGAACAGTGGCCATTTGGTGGTGACGGAGACACTGGACGGGCCCCTTTGTCTTTATACTCTGTTTTGACTGTAACATTCTAAAGTAGAGATCTGAAGAGATGTAAGCTTACGATAAGGGTATTGATCATCAGAAAGGAAGGCTCTGCAAACTCCCCTTTTGGGAAAACGAAGGGGAGGATGATGATATTGACAAAAACATGGCCATGTTCATCCTCATGACCTTGGCTCTCAAGATGGCGATTCCAGCCAGGTTCCCACAAGTTTCTAAGCCTCAGGTGCTCCGGCTTTTGGATATTCAGGTCAGATTTCCCACAGAAGATGTGCAGGGCTTGTATATCCTTTGAGTTCATAGACATTTGCAGAGGAACAATTCCTTGTTGACACTTTTTGGGGGAAAGACAAGCAATATTTTTTTTTAGCTCCCTTACGTCGCTCATGGCCCCTATATTAGCAAGAATATCCCAGTAGCTGGTATTTTATATTTCATTAGATACACTTTTTAAAATGAGATCTTTGCCGTCTTCACTTAGTGATCACTTATATTTTCTAGTCTATTCTCTTTTAGGCCTTCTGCCTCTTTTTCATCCTTCCAGTATTTCCAGTAGAGTTTTCTGTCATTTCTAGAGATTTCCTTGGAAGGGAATGGGGTTGGCATACAGGGAAAGGGTGGGAACTCGTTATTCCGTGTTCTGATCTTTCCTTTTATCTGAGTGGTGCATTTTCTCCTAGTTCTTGTACCACAAGTTTGAGTCAAGCGGGTCTCTTGTGCCTTTGTAGATATTCAGCCACACTGCCTTTTGGCTTTAATCTGGAATCATTCCGATTCTGTTTGTTCACTGGATTAAATAAATACTTCGAGTTGTATCTCCTCTTACTTGACACTTGGAAATGAGCGGCATGCAAAAAGTCATGGTGCTTACAGCTAAGATTCATAAAACTATTTTGACTCTGTTTTTCAACTCGGAGATGTACACATACTTGGCTCAAATACGCATTTTTCATTTCACTTAAGAGCAGCCAAGGAATTACTGTCATTCAGTTTAATGCCTGTTCCAAAGCAGCCAGTAAATGAAAAATGTTGATTTACAACTCAAGCCTTCAGAGTTGGGCTGTAGATGACCAATGCACGGTGCCGATTATGTGACGTCAGCAGCATGGAAGGGCAGCTGGTGCTCATCCTTTTAGCAGACAATTTGTAAGGAGCCTCTGGTGCCAGACATTTGACGAGGCATTGAGGACTTGGTTTCCATGAGATAGAACCCAGGTCCTCACGGATTAGTCCAGTATGAGGATAGCAGCACGTCCCCGACTGTGGTGGCATCATGATTTAGTCTTGCCCTCCTTCCCACCAACCCACATGCAGCCTCAGATCCTCATCATGGTGCCCAAGGAAATCACCACCTCCACACCGGAGCTGAAAGTTCTGGCAGCCCTGGTCCCTTGGCAGGGATGAGACAGAGGAGATTATAGCATAGTTTGGTGAGGGACAGGGAAGGTTCTGTCCAAGGTGCTGTGGGAAAGGATGGCACTTCAGCCGGGCTGGACATGGCAGGGGAGGCTTGGAAGAGGGGTGACCTGGAGGAATGCAGGACGGACCCCAGGATAGATCACTAAGTGTGGAATCCAGCAAGGTGGGAGAGGGGGGCGGGAAACTCTGGGTCTGTCGGATGTGGCTGGAGGCAGCGTGGTGGGAGAAGTAGCCAGGGCCCCTCAGGAAAGGCATTGCAGGGAAACCTCAGTAAGATTATTCTTCATCCTGGAAGTGGCTGGGAAAAAATAATTCCAGTCAGTGCTTAGTCAGAGTATGTCACTGCTAACAGTATCACAGCCAACAGTGAAATATTTGAGTTGCTTGCTCGGTACCAAGAAGTTTGCTAAATCCTTCGGGTGCATTATCTTTTCTGATCTCACTACCACTCTGAGACATGGGTGTTGTCATCCTTATTTTGTAGATGATGAAGCTGAGGGCTAGCATGTGGAGAAACCAGAGCAGATGAGGATTGCATGGCCGATGGAAGCAGAGTGGATTCAAATCCATCAAGGTCTCTGCTCTTCATTCTTGAGCTGTGTCCCCTAAAAGATCCTGGTTGATCCCCGTTTGGGAAACACCAGCCCAAGAAACCAGAATTTCATCTCTGAAAATTTATTTCAATTCGACGTTATTAGTGCCCAAGAAAGTTTGTCTTTAAAACTTGTGAAAAAATTTTTTTAATCATTAAAACTCAACGTTAAAAAATCTTCCTTGGACTCCAATTTGAGAAAGATTAGATTCATGCCGCGGGACACTGGGGGCAGAGAAACTAATTAGGAAGCAGTTGTGGGGATCGGATGAAATATGTAGGTTGGGGCGGGGGGAGAAGAAGAGAGCACAGATGGATTCTAGGCAGTGCTACTCATCTAATCTAGGACTTGGAAATGTGGCCAGCACTGCACAGGGATTTTAGATTGACTTGAGTTTCGAGCTTGGGGAATTGGGGATGGTGTCATTCGTGAGAAAGGGATTAGGGGATAGGCACGGGGTAAAGTGTAGAGGTCCATTTTTGGTTTTTGCATGTGGAGGTGTGTGCATAAAGATGCTTTTGAAGCATCAAGATAGTTTGGAATTACAGGAATGGAGATTCTCTACCAGAGTTAAAGTTCGTGCTGTCAGGGTCTGGGCTTCTGACTCAGAAGAGAGGAATCAGAAAGGAACACTTAAAATTAGAACAAGGGCCAGGAGGTTAGGACCTGGAATAAGAGACCTCAGAAATGAAAGCTGGTGAACCAGTTGCCTCAGGAGAGTGGGGCCAGGAATCACGGCCCTTGGGCTTTTATCCCATCCATCCCTCTTGCTTTGGGGTCTCTCTGGGCTGAAACTTACATGCTTAATACAAGTGGATTAGAGGAGAAGCCCTTACTGCTTCTAATCGCTGGTGACTCTTGGGGGGAACAGGTGTACTATTTCATTTTGTTTTTGTTATTTTGTGAAAGTAGCTCTATAATAGTCATTTTTAAAATTAATTGAGTCTGTTATGCGTATCCAAATATGTTCACTAATAGTGATTTTGATTGGACTGGTTTTTTTTTAAGGCTAGAAATGTTTTGAACTTTGAGAAAATGGGAAAGATAGATAAGTATACAGAAAGTCCAAAACACCTACAAGCTTGTGATCCATTATTGGAGTTCTGATACATTTTCTTCCAGACTTTTTGCATGCATTTTTAAACTTTTTTGTAATCAAACTTTTTGTTTTGAGGTCATTGTAGCCCCACATGCATTCGTGAGCAGTAATACAGACAGATTCCAGATACCCTTTGCCTACTTTCTCTCAGTGATAACGTTTTGCAAAACTCAAGCACAATAGCACAACCAGGGTCCTAACACAGTCGAGATACCAAACCATTCCATCAGCGCTGGGATTCAGCATGTGGTCTCTTTAAAGCCAGCCCCATTACCCTCTCGCCCCTACTCCTTCTTAACTTCTGGCAACCACCAATCTGTCCTCCATTCTAATTTTGTCATTTCAAGAATATTATATAAATGGATCATACCCCATGTAACCTTCTGGGAGTGGCTTTTTCAGCTTTTGTCTTTTACAAATAGTGCTGCTGTGAACACTTGCGTTTGCACAAAAACGTGCACACAAGTTTTCATTTAGATAGAATGAGTGCCCAAGAGTATGGTTGCTGGTGTGTATCTGTGTGCACACAATTACTGGTGTGTGAGTGCGTTTCTGTGCACATGCATTTAAAAAATTAAACATAGGATTGTACTATGTGCATAGTATAACTGTGATGAAACAATATTTGCATCAAGTGATCTTTTTCTTGACGCTAAATTCTTCAGGGTGGAATGTCCTGTGATGTCTACGAGAGAGCTTTGGAAGATGCTTCCTGGCAGAGCTAGAGCAACGAGTGTGATTTTCTTCCTGCAGATTTTCCTAAAAACTTCTTTGATGAATAAAAAAAGTAGTGTAGTCTAACATTTAAAAGAAAGACGTACATCATTATAAAATCACAATTCCTAAATGTTGCATATAAATTCCGATTTTTGATCTTCTTTTCCTTCTCATTTCCTTAACTAGCAAATACTAGCATGTTCTTTAATGTGCGTGTGTCGGTCATTCCTTCTGACTGCGCCGACTTACTCTTAACAGGTAACTTTTTTCTCTGACGTCCACCAGCAGAGGTCAGGGCTAGTGCATCACCTCGGTTTCCTGGTTGGTGGGCAGTTGCCCACGCGAGCAAGTTAGGTGCACTTAGCTTCTCTCGTGGGGTGGTTCTCATGGGCAGACGTACTGTCCACACAGTAGCTTCCTGGTGTTTAGAATTCTCAGACTCTTATCCTCTCCGTCTGCCTGTAAACTCCGCAGCGTCATCGAAAACATTTGCACTCAGTGGTTAAGATTTCCTGCTCGGGGACTGACCTCCGGAACCTCCCCTCCTCGTGGGGTTGTGTATCATTGCTGACGCTTTGGGTGCTGTGTTACTTGTGCCCAGGAAGGCGGGAGGAAACCCTGCATTTTGAGGACAACAGTGTGTGTAGTGAGCGCTCCTAGGAGTGATTCAGACATTGCTTTCCTGTGGGGTTCTAGACAGTTGGACTCATTGAATTGAGTTTTGTACTGAGATTTCTTCTCTGTTTCTCCAGGAAAGCGATCGCAGTGTCACACTTGGCATTAGTTGTCTGTGATGAGGGGTAAGCAGGGAAGTGTCTGCCCTCACCTTAACACGTTCTGCGGCCCCCGGTTTCTTCAGGTCAGAGGCCAAGTGCCACTCCAGGGCACAGCCCCCCCCCCCCCCCCGTCCCACACCCGCCCCAGTCACTCCCCGCTAGGCGGGTGCCCTGCACTGCCCACCACACCTGGGGAATTTCCTCTGTTCTAGCCCCCAAGGTGGAGATCGCCCGTTTATGTTTCTGATTGCTCAGGGATCCGTAGGCTCTTTGAAGGATGAGCCGTTTAAATCATTGTTGTTTTCCCAGGGTCCAGCTCTCAGCCGGCACAAATGGCAAATGAGGGAACTAGAGATGGTAAATTAGTGAATTCAAAGGCTATCTCTGAACTGCTGTCCCTCTAGGTCTGACTCTAACATGTGTGCTTTTCCACAATCCCAAGGAATTCAATGCTAGCTGTGCTGTGTGCCCTTCGGCAGGTTTCCTAACTTCTCTGATCCTTTGTGAATTCATCCTCAAAACAATGAGCAACACTGTTTCGTCCCCTGCCTGGGATCAAATGAGGCAATATCATCAATGTGTCTGGTGCACATTGCCAGCGGTCACTAAGTGCCTTGTCTCTCTGTCCAGCCCTTTGCCTTACTTTGGTTTTGTACCCAAATGCCATGCATCCTGTGACACTGAGCCCCAAACACCTGATGACCGTTTAAATGGCTTAATCTCACAAACTAGTTTGTCTTTGAAAAAGAAAAGATCAATCTCTCACCTGTAATCTGTCGTCTGTTATCTAGCAAACTCAACAAGGCAGGCTAAGGTAACAAATCATTGATGTAAAGATGGTTTTAACCCCCTGTGCCATGTGACTAAAATGCTAAATCTGACCGGTGGGAGCTGAAAGCGAGGCCCTGTTGCCATTTTCCCCCGCACCCTCGGAGACTAGGTCTGTATGATTTTGCTTTTGAACGTTCGATGGAACTTTCTAGTGGACTTGCCATTTCTGTGCCCCATTGACTTTCTGCAGTCTCTCGAGGCTACAGCAAAACAACAGGCCAGCTTTTCAGTTAAGTCAGGCCACTTCCTCTTAGACTTGTCCTGAGGGCATATATAGCCACTGAGGGCCCCTGGGTCAGGGGGGTGGCCACGAGGTAGCTCCTGGTTGGCTTCCATGGCTGCTTATTTTAGCCACAGGTGGGGAAGCAGAAGCCGTCACCTCTATCATGGATCGTACTTGCCGTCGTGAATCCATGAGCCAATAAATGAAAGAAGGAAATTAAACTGAGGGAGGTACCCCCAGAAACGAAGTTGAATCCAAAGAAAACCCAAACAAGGCCAGCCAGATTGGTGCAAAGGGGGCAAAATGGAAAGTGTACATCAGTTTTTCATCGGATAATGTATAGGTTCAGATTGTCCTAAAAACCATAGAACTTACTGTGCACCCCTCCCTTTTGCTCGTTCCCTTCTTCATCCAGCTGGTCTCGAGGCTCGTGTCTACGGAGTCTGGGCTCCTCTGTCGGTGAAGACCACTGATGTATTTCCTTTTGGAATGTTCTACATTCTTCCTTGCATGAGGCCCCCTCATGGGAATAGATACCTTTTATTCAGTCTTCATTTGTGTCAATAACTGTGACTTCTACCTACGTCATTTTCTTTAGCTTTCATGATGATTCTGAGTTATTACCATTCTTATTTTGCAGGTGGAAAAAAACATGGGCCAGAGCAGGTGTAAGAACCTTGCTCATTTTCCCTAAGCTCTCGGAAGCATAGGTCTAGGAGAAATGAATCCAGCCAGATATGCCTCCAGCACTCCAAGGCCATGTTTCGGTCATTACCCCACGCTACCCCTCCTTATACGTTATACCCATTTTGAAACACAGGACCGTTTATTCCGTGTTTATTGAGTCTGTATAGTGGGCCACGACTGGCTCTGGGGAGCAAGGTACGCATGCTTCTTGCCCTTGTAGAATTTTCGAACCATGGTTTGCAACCCATAATAGGTGTGAAATCAGTCCAGAGGGTCACAGCCAGCATTTAAAAGAAGCAGACTAGAAAATATTGAGATGCATCAGACATTGTGACAAGTGTTTTATGAAACGGTGTGTATGGTAGTTTACAGGATAAAACATTTCTAATTGTAGGTTGTGGTCAAATGAGTTGAAAGAGACTGACCTGGGGTCCCAGACTGGGGGACTCAGAGGTGCTTTTTAAACAAGTAAGATGACAGATTAGATAAGCAATTACAGGCTGTCCTAGGAGCTAGGAAGACGGTACACACAGCAGAATAAGGAAGAGGCCAGCATGGTGTCCATGACTGCACTGATGTCTCCTGAGAGGGTAACCTTGAGGCTGAGATCTCAAGGAGAATCCCAGGATGCACGTGGCCAGCACTCAGGACAGCAGCCGCCCTGGGCAGGGGTAGGAAACAAAGTAGAAAGAGCTGGACCATAGCATCTGACCATAATACAGTACAGGTAGAAAATAGTAATGCAGATAGAAGCAAACCCCAATGCCTAGACACCATCCTCGTCCTCAACGCCATCACCCTCTTAACTCAGGACAAATAAGGAAGAGCCAAAAACTAAATTGCAGAATATGGTCATGCTGATGTTTGATTAACCTCTCTTCAATGTTTTTCTTTGCTTTTAAAATATTTTTATATTTCACGAAAGGTTTTGTTCCTAGGCATTGGCTTGTTCACATTTTTTCCCTAGTGTCTCCCTAGACCGCTGGTTGGTAGGCCTTCTAGACCACGGTATCTCAATGTGGCGTCTTGACATTTGGACTGAATAATTCTGCGATGTGTAGCAACTTTCCTGGCCTTTCCCGATCTCATGCCTGTAGCATCCTACTCCTTCCCCTGGTTCCGAGGGCCAGAAATGTTTACAGACATTGCCACAGGTCCGGGGGGGGGGGCGGGGAGGGCAGAGCAGGGGCACCGAACTGAGAACATTCTAGCAGAAATTCTAGGATACAGTGAGAGGAGGTTGCCTAGATTGAGAATACCCTCCGTCCCATCTGTCCATCAGAGGGGGACATGACAGGGTTCCTTTCTTTTTCCTTTCTCTTTGACTGGGAAAGTTAAATGTTATGACTGGGGCTTCTAATGACTTGTAATAAGAGCAATCTGTATATATACATAAAACCGTGTGTTAGACTCTTGCCTCCACGTGGTGGGAGTTTCCTTGCAATATGGGTGCTATCCTAAGGTTAAACGTGAAAGTGGACTGACAGTGGCTCGGCTTCCTTTTTTTTAATTAATTGACTCCGTGCCTTTTGATCTTTCATGTAGAATTGGACCCAGCATTAGACAAGCCTTCCAAGTAGTTTTTCCAATACTGTTGATTGGTTTCCTTTGTTCTGCCTCATGCGTAATCCAGTCCGTCTTGTGACCAGTGGCTTGTATTTCTGTAACAGGAGCTATTTGTTCGGAGGCTGCGTTTTCTCTAAATTGGTTTCCTGTCTATTAATCTTCTATATTTTCTGCCCCTTCTTAACCTTACCACCTTTCTCCTAGTATATGTGCCATTGAAGTAACTTCATTTTTTTCTGAGTTGGGGTTTTTTTTTTTTAAAGATTTTATTTATTTATTTATTTGACAGAGAGAGAGAGAGACAGCCAGCGAGAGAGGGAACACAAGCAGGGGGAGTGGGAGAGGGAGAAGCAGGCTCATAGCAGAGGAGCCTGATGTGGGGCTCGATCCCAGAACACCGGGATCACGCCCTGAGCCGAAGGCAGACGCTTAACGACTGAGCCATCCAGGCGCCCCTGAGTTGGGTTTTACAGAATATATTCTGTTACTGTATTTTGGCAGCTGCTTCCCCCAAAATTCCTTTTAAAAAGAATTCCATTCTTTAAACCTAGAGTTTTCTTGCCATTTGGGAATAATCGTATATAACTAATATTCTGCTGATTGTTGCACATACCAATGACTTTTGATGGTTCAAGGGACTCTCCTTAAAAATTCTCAAATAAGATTGTGGGTCTCATTAATCCTTGGAAATCTTTCTAAATTAGATCAGGTGCTTATTCAACCACTGTGCATTAACACACTGAATGTGGGGGGCTGGTTCCATCTCTTACTTCCTTGGGGTCTCCACTTCAATGTGACCCTATCAGTGAGGCTGTCCTCGTATCTAGTATGAAGTAACCTCTCTTGGTACTTACCTCCCTTTACCCTCATTTATGTCTTCATAAACATTCATCACCATCTGTGATGGATATTTACTTGTGTATTTGGTTTTATTTCCTTCCCCTTGTTGGAATGTAAGCTGTATTCCCAATGCTTAGACCACACCAGTAAATATTCTCTTGAATGAATGGATTTCCTTAATTTATCAGACCCTTACTTAGCACCTGCAGTATGCCATGCACCATTCTTAAGTCTTCACACACGAACCCATCTCTGAAGGGATGGTAATCCTTGCCTCTTCTTCACAAATCCATTTTCTCTACTATTCTGCTTTTCTGGAGATAATTCATATTTTGAGCAGCTGCTGTCCTCTGTCTTGGCATAATGTTTCTGTCTTTTCTGTTTGTAGTCTCTTGTTTATTTAACTATTCTCTCCCATCATGATTCTGTCTCCTTGAGGCCTTGGGAAGGATTGGTTCCAGTTCTCTGGATTTTCCCACTCCTAGAATGGGCACGTGCCCACATTTGACACACAGCGTGTTCCTGAAAACCTAAAGTCAAGTGTACGAAGGTGAGAAACTCTACGGTGTATAGGCGATTCTCTCAGTGCTGTGTGCCTGGCTCTGGACTTCAGTCTACACATTGTCTTGCTGTTCCCAGGGCATTAAAAAAGACCAATGTCTACATATGACAAATATTTGTGTGTGTGTGTATAATTTTTTGGTGTCTAAGTGTTGTAGGCTGTATATGATTATTTCCAAAAGGCAGAATCAATATAAATACAGATGACAATTTTAGTGTTCTAAATTATGTCTATCCTCAAATTCTGGAATTCTCCATATACTCAGGGACATTTAGTAGGAAGAGTTGTTTCCACATTGGGAAGGACTTGCTGATGGTGAGTTTTGGGGAGGGGGAATGGAGCAGGAGACAGTTGTGCTGGCTTTGGTGCCCTGTCGTCTTTCCTACAAGAACCTTTTCCTGGGAACGTGAGCAACGGTTCTGCCCACTGTGTTGGCAGGAGTTTTGAGCAGGTGGCATGAGAAGAGCCTCCTGGTGTGTGCTAGGAGCAGAGAGGTGACACAGGACTCTCCTTTGCACTCCTCAGCTGTCTGGGAGTTCGCGGGGCCAAAGTTCTGCTTCAGCACCCTAATTGCGGTTACTGCAGATGGAGACCCAAGTACCAGCCCAGTGGTTGGCATTTCCAGAAACCCTGCTTGGGGCACCTGGGTAGCTCAGTTGGTTGGGCATCTGCCTTTGGATCAGGTTGTGGTCTCGGGGTCCTACGTACAAGCCCCATGTCAGGTTCCCTGCTTGGCGGGGTGCCTGCGTCTTCCTCTGCCCCTCTCCCCTGCTCATGCTTGCTCTCTCTCTCTCAAATAAATAAAATCTTAAAAAAAAAAAGAAAAGTAAAGAAAAGAAAACCTGTCTGGATTAGCATCATTGACATGTAGCAAGCTGGGGAAGAGCAGAGAGTTTTAGCTGTTCATTTCCGGGATTTTCCAGATTCCCCCAAGACAACTTCAACTCTTGGCCTAAATCTGTTTCTTTGATTTTTCTTCCATGGTGCTTGAGTTAGAATGGAAGGTCAGTGTCTTCAAAGTGCATCCACGCTCTTGAATGTTCCTGCACATCGTTCTTCTTTAATACTTGTTTCTTGGCCATGGCATACCCTACCCTGCACTCCCTGAGCGGTCCCCAGGCCTGTCCTACCCTTTGGGTGCTTACGTGGTGGGGTTGGCTGCCTTGCCAGGAGGTGGGGCCGCTGGGGCTGGCGCGTCTCCGGGGGGACGTCTGCGCCCAGGAAGCAGCTGGGGAGAGTGGCTGGCCTTGAGAAGAGACGGTCGGGTGTCTGCTTTTGCATTGAGCAGTTTCTCAGGACTGGTTTTGACCAACTCTTGTGGTTCATGTGGCAGAAATGCCACTGCTGAAGTTTTATTTTTTCTCTAGAAAAATAAAACATGCCATTTTTCATGGCTTCTCAAAACCATTGGATTGGTACTTTGGCTTTCCTTAGTGTGTCATTCTCTTTTGCAATAACATACTATTTGTTGCCATGTAGGCAAGTGGTCAATATTTAGAAATAGAATTCCCCTATCAGGAAGTTCTGCACATACTGTTCCAGAAAGTCATTGTGGGTATGTGCACATATGAAGTACGTGTGCCTGTGAAGACTATACATTTTTCACGTTCTTTAGGTCCCTGCTTTCTATATCTTCGTGTTTTTTAGGGATGAACGTTGTAAAAGTATTAAAATGAGTAATTATGGCGTAGACTCCATCATCGAATGATTCTGTTATGTACGTGAGTTTATATGTAAAGCTGGCCAAACTGATCCACAGGTGCAGCTGACTTAATACGCTTAATCCTGTACCAAGTCAGCAGTGATAAAAAAAGCACTGAGTAGATTTTAGAAATACATGCAAATTCAGTGGTCAGTCTTACCATATCCGAGTTCGTCATGTACTTGCTACCACACGTGCGCGGCGCTCACAGGTGGTGGTTGGAATTCTAAGGAGGACAGGTGTCAAGCCAACAAACTGATTTTATTTTAAATCCAAGAAGGGATTTAAGGATATTTTTGAACATATTCCTGTGAAGATGTGTTCCAACCTTTGAACAGATACGTATTTGAACAAATAGGACCGTATGGTGAATTTATGGAACACTTAGATAGAAAAGCTGTTAAGGTGAAGTTTTGAAATACATTGTATGATCCCATGTGAGACATTACATAAGGAAGCCAAATTACTTTCTAAAAGTGTGGTTAGCCAGTTTTTTAACTGCTACTGATTTATAGCAATTGGAGAAATACACGGAGAGGTGAACCGCAAATTTATGATTTCTGCGATTCCCGAGGGATGGCTGATACTTGAACTCATGTCTTCGAGGAACATCTCATAGCAGTTGTCAAATAATTGCTTCCTTTAAAAATAGATAAGTGGCACAGAGAAAATGCAGATGTTCTCTGCAGTAATACTTTTTATTGGCCAATTCAGGACCTTGTTGCCGGAACTGTACCGAGATTGTACTTTCAGGTGGGAAATGTCTGGGGAGACTGTTCATTGCTGATCGCTAAACAGTTGCATTCATTCTGTCCATCAGGTGTTCACATACAAGCAGAGCACAATTACACACCAGAAGGTGACCGCTATGCACCCCATGAATGAGGAGGGCGTGGATGACATGGCCGCTTTGACCGAGCTCCACGGCGGATCCATCATGCATAACTTATACCAGCGCTATAAGAGAAATCAAATATATGTAAGTTCCGCTTGAATTCTCTTTAAAAATCCCTGAACTTTGAGCAAATGTTAATTTTTGTTTTCAAAGGGTATTTCCTGCCTTTTGAGAACCTGTCCAGTTTATCTAAGTAAACCTGTGTTTTCGGGAGTTTTGCCAAATTAGAAGCGTAGTTCAATAAATCATGTTCTCATGTTTATTGCCTTGATTTTATTAGAGGGGATTACTTTCTATTGAAGGGTAATTTGACCTCTTCTGGTGAGTGCATTCTGTTTTGCTAAGTGTTCTATGAGGAAGTGGCCAGAATGGTTGTCTTCCTCAGTTAAGGGCCTGGGGGGTTGGGGGTGGGGAATGTGGATTTGCAAATAATAGTACCTTGAGGTCCAGCTTTTGTGTCCTTTTCTTGATTTTTCTCCTTTTATGGATTTTCGCATTTTTTTCTGGGTCTGGAGCCCCCCCCAGGGGAATATTTGGATCCAGGGAACCCATCTTTCTTTTTTGTAGGATTCCTGTTTTGAAGGGAGACACGTCCATAAAAAGCAGACGTGCACATATTTCTCTTAACTTGTGTGAAATGTGACTATATCTGTATTGTAAGAGTAATATTTAGAAATCATTTCCAAAAAAATCATTTTTATCATACATCATTACTTTTTGACGTTAAAGTACATATATTAGTGTATCTGTCAAGATTGGCCTGCAGATTTTATCTTTTTCATCTGCCTGTTTCTAAGTCCTTATAGTAAAGGGGCCAACTGCTTTCAAATGTTTTTTTCTTGTCAAGTTCAAATTTATGGGGTTTTTTAAAAAAACAACAATTTTAATATTGTAAAAAACTCTTGATATTTTAGTAATTTTTCTTCAGCAATATACTTAATTTTGCCAATACCTTTGTGATTTTGATGCCTAACGTCAGCCTTTACAGCAAGCTAGGGGGTGCTAATGGAAACTCAGGGCCTGCTTAGTGTTCTCGTTTCCCCAATTCATTTATCCTTAGACCGGGAGAGGAGATCTGGGAAATGAGGAGGAATGGGTTATTTGCGGGTTTAATGCTTAATTTTCCTCTGCTTTTTACACTGCGAAAGTGTCATTTTTGCCAGATTGACCTAATGTTTGCCACGTGTTTTTAAGCAGCTCTATGGAAAGAAAGGCAGTGGGATTCTAACTCTCTGACTGGCTCAGCTGGCTTACGCTGGGTCTCGAGAGTATGATATTTTCCATATGTTCTTCAGGAAAGGTAACATTCACACGTGTTTATGAAGACGTGGCTGTCTCTTCTGTGTTGTGCACATTCTGGCACAACTCCGCTCGGTTCCCAGGGCAGAAAGCTCCAGGGTGACCCGTGGGCTCCCTCCTTCCGGGGGAAGAGCCACAACATGCGTCCAGGTTGCCGTACCTGAGTATTGAGTGTTAACTGACGTTGCCACGGAACTTTGTTTACCTAGCAGTTTCCTTGTTCAGTTTGTCAAGGACTGACTTTGTCTGTCTTGTCTGCCTTTTTTTTTTTTTTTTTAAGATTTTATTAGAGAGCGCACGCGAGCATGAGCTGTGGGGAGAGGCAGAGGCAGAGAGAAAGGGACCAGCAGGCTCTCTGCTAAGCAGGGAGCCCGACGTGGGGCTCGATCCCAGGGTCCTGGGACCATGACCTGAGCAGAAGGCAGACGCCCAACCAGCTGAGCCACCCAAGCGCCCCGACTTTGTCTTTCTTGAGCCAAGGACATTCTCAGGCACCTGGTAGTTGTGTGAGAAATGTCTGTAACACATGCCAAATGTATTAGAAATAGCATCCTAGTTGATGCTGAAATGCGAAGCGAGATTACAGTTTCTTTATAGGTGTGCGTGTGTTGTAGGTGAGCGTCTCAGAACTCACCGGCTTCTCTCTTCAGGTGCAAGTGTTTCTTCTACACTTAACAGTCAGGGAAACGTCAATCCATTGCAGGGGACTACCCAGGGGGTTAAAAAGGCAGAGACTTTTAACAGTTTTTCTCTCCCTCTTTTCATGGTGATGTTAAACCTGATAGCTAATTGGCCCAATAAAGCCTGTGAATAGGGTCTTGGTTTTTTTCCCTAGAATGAAGATCTTTTTCCTCCCCTTTGAGGGAAGAACACGGGATTTTTGTACCTCCGATTTGCAGGTCAATTCAGTTAATAATGCCCTTCTATGACTGCCTTTTGAGACTTGGATACTTGTATTATCGTAAAGCAGCCCCTTGATTTTTTTTTTTAAAGATTTTATTTATTTATTTGACAGAGATAGAGACAGCCAGCGAGAGAGGGAACACAAACAGGGGGAGTGGGAGAGGAAGAAGCAGGCTCATAGCGGAGGAGCCTGATGTGGGGCTCGATCCCATAACGCCGAGATCACGCCCTGAGCTGAAGGCAGACGCTTAACCGCTGTGCCACCCAGGCGCCCCTGATTTTCTATTCTTTTCTTTTTTTTTTTAAGATTTTATTTATTTTTGTGACAGACAGCCAGCGAGAGAGGGAACACAAGCAGGGGGAGTGGGAGAGGAAGAAGCAGGCTCCCAGTGGAGGAGCCCAATGTGGGACTCGATCCCGGAACGCCAGGATCACGCCCTGAGCCGAAGGCAGACGCCTTATGACTGCGCTACCCAGGCGCCCCCAGCAGCCCCTTGATTTTCTTATTGCTGAAGCGGTTTGAGGTGGATGCCGGGGCTCCTCAGGCTCTGCCCCATCAAGACAAAACCACCACCTGTCAGGAAAACCACAGCGTTCCCGCCTTTGATCCCCGCTCTGAGTGATGCCTGTCTGTATGTTTAAAAAAGAAGCAAATGACTTGTAACCAGAGATGTTGTATTAGTTTTCTATTGCTGGCATAAAAAATGGCCGTAACTATAGCAACTTAAAACAGCAGGTAGTGTCCTTCAGTTCTGTAGGTCGTGGTCTGATGGGGTCTTCCCAGCCTCGAATCCAGCTATGGGGAGGGCAGTGTTCCTTTCTGGAGGCTGTAGGGGACGATCTACTCCTTCTGGTCATATATGAGGTTACAGGACTGAGGTCCCCATTTTCTTGCTGGCTGTGACCCAAGGGCTGTTCCTAGTTTCCATGGGTCCCCTTCCTTCCACCTTCAAAGCCAGCAGTGGTGGTAGACCAAGTCTCTCTCATGTTTCAAATATCTCCTTTCTTCCTTCTCATTTCTTTCTGCAGCCAAGACTTCTCTTAACTTTCAGGATTCCTGCGATTGGATAGGGCCCACCTGGATCCTCTCCCTGTCTCAGCATTTCCAAACTTAATCACGTCCTCAAAGTGCGTTTGGCCTGGACATCCAGTGGTACCTTCTTCCGCCTGTCATAGGTGGCCTCCTGTGAGTCATGTTATGGAGAAGGAATCCCCGTGGGTCTTCTCTGACGCTCTGAATCTTGCCCTGTTTCGTTGGTTGGCTTTCTGGTCCGAGTTAGCAGGTTACACGGGTTGCTGATGAGCAGACCCATCTCCACGTAGAAGGGTCTACTGCCTTGTGCTAAAAAGGACCATTAGCTTTTTTTCTCCCTGGGGATCGCCCTGCCTGCTTGACCCCAGTAAGATATTTTTCCCAGCTGTTACCACCCTATAAAGATTACGATAAAGCACTCAGAGTAGACAAATCTGAGTTGAGCGTGCTTTTCTCCACTCGCCTCCTCTTGGGCTAGAACCCAATTTAATCTGTGTGTCAGTTTTTAATATGTTTTTTAAAAGGTCAGTTGTCATAACCCCCATATCTGACAGGACTGTTTTAAAATCAAATGCTAAGTGAAAGCTTCCAGAACCTTTGTACCCTTCTCGCATCTTACTCGTCTCTACTGCCAGGTGTGTGTTTATAAAGCCTTCTGCCTGGAACTTGGCCCTGGATCCTTCAGGGCAGAAGCTGAGCAGATTTCTCTGTCAGTGTGGAGGTCTGCATGACCCTAGCCTTGCCACTGGTCCTTTTGGGATCTGAGCCCTGGTTAGAGCAGCTCTACTCTTCATGTAATTGCCTTGCATGAGGCCCTGCCTTCTGCCCTCGTGCTGGGTTCCTTTCCTGGAACTTCAGCTTCTGGTGCCTGAGGCTCCGCCTTGCCTCTCCCCTCCTCTGGCGACTTCTCAGACAGGAGCCCTGCTTAGCACGACAGCTCCCAGCCTGGGACCTCATCCCACACTCCACCCTGAGCCTCTTTTCTATGGGCTTCCTGCCACAGGGGCTGTTCCCTGATGGCCTCTCCTTGGGAGAGGGTCTGATGAGGGTCCCACGTTCCTCTGACTCCTCTTACCACTCATGAGATGGGGTGAGGATTAAGTACTCATACCGGTTAACGGTTAACGTCCTAAAGGCTCAGGGAGAGGAGGGGCAGGGCATGTGTTTGTGGGACAAAGAGGGAAGAGATAGGGAGAGGTAACCTGTAGGTGGACAAGAAAGCCTGAACTGGCCATGAGAAAGCCCTATGGGGGGATAGGAGGAGCAGAAATGACACTTCAGAGGAGGGATAAGAGTTGGTTAGAAGGAAAGGCTAGTGGACACCATACAAGAACATGGAGAGACGGGAGTGAATTCAGTGTGATGGACTCACTAAATTGGGAGAAGTTCCTTTGCTCATGGAATCTGGTGTGTGTTAAGGAATACTGAGCCAGCTAGACGGGATAGGCAGTCTGGGGTCAGGACACCCCTAAAGCAGTGATTCTCAACCAGGTGATTCTGTCCCCAGGGGACATTCGGTGCTATCTGGAGGCATCTCTGGTTGCCTAGCTAAGGCAGAGGATGCTAACGGTATCTAGTGGGTAGAGACCAGGGGTGCTGCTGACATCCCACGGTGCCCAGAACAGCCCATCTCGGCTGAGCTGTCGGTAGTACCAAGGTTGAGAAACCTTGATTTGCTCATAGTTAGTCAGCAGCATTTGGGGTGGGTGGTAGAGAAAGCACACCGTGTTTGTGAAAGGTTTTGAAGAGAGAGTTTCCCCGAGGTAGTACTTGGGCGAGCTGCTAGGGAAGCGGCGTGGTATAGACTAGAGAGGGTAATTGGCGGAGAGAAGGTTGCCACTACGCCAGGGTGAGGAGATGGAGGGCTTTAGCCCAGGGTGGACGGGGTGGGGAGCAGGGGAGGAGCAGCCGAGAAGCATGGGGGAGGAAGGGCTGGTTTTAACGACTCCCAGCCTGGTGAAGGCCTCGTGGCCACGAGACGGTGGCGCGGACAGTCCTGGCAGCTCCTCCAGGAGAGGAGAGTGGGAGGACGAGTTGGTTTTGGACGCCTGTCTTACTGTATTCTCTGGAGCCTGGATCTTTTCAAATTGTTATGTACCCAGCATCTAAGCACAGTGTTGACAAGAGCAGCTGAGGTTTTTGTTGCATTGAACGTAAGCTCCGCGTCTGCCAAGCAAGGCCCGTGGTGTGACCGATTTGTTTTCCGCCACATGGAAGAGAAGCACTGTGTCCATTACAGGGTTGGTCGTGCTCGGGGTCAATTGCACGGAGGAGCCTCCTCTCCCAGCCTTTGAGGACGGGCTCCAAACCACATCACGGAGAGAGCCGCGGGCCACTGCAGGCTCGTCTGCAATTATGGCGCTGGGGATGGCTCCGGAGGAAGCCGTGCTCCGGTCCACCCAGCCCGTCGGTTAATCTGTTGGTCTTGCTGAACCAACAGCGCAGAGATCCGAATCGAGTGAGCCCCTTTGGAGAAGCTGGGGCCGTGACCAAAGAGACATGCTTGTGTAACACACAAGATTGCTCACAGCCCGTGTATTTTTAGGTGTTTCAAAAACATCCCCTTTGGTTAGGTGGCGTTCCAGAGCGACTCTGCACATGCGTGTGATGGTGTTCTGGAACGAACTTGGAAGCCTGTGGCTTTCTGCCGGGCATCATGTGTTTGGCGCTGCCAGCTCGAGATTGTGCTCGGGGCAGGCAGGGGACCCGAGGTCACCTGCGGGGAGATCCTGGGCCGCCCACAGTCGTCAGACTGGGGTAGTGGATGGACTTGACTGTCTCGGATGTGCACGTCCAAATCTGCATTTCATTTCCTGGAGTGGACTTTTCCCAAAGTAGACCTTTGTGGATTCATTTCCGTCCCTTTTCAAAGCCAGTGTCAAGTGACAGCTTGCCGCTTACGGAGACCGGGCGGCCTGGAAGCAGCGTGGTGCGCAGCCGTGGCCTGAGCCTCAGACCCGGAACAGCTGAAAACAGTGTGGCTCGTCGGGGGCTTTTTTTTCACATGAAATCAAGCCCGGTGTTGCCAAAAGATGATTGTAACCATCTGTCTGACTATATGTATTTTTAAACTTTACCGAGCATTTATACTCCTGAGTGGCCGATTCCACATCAACACATGATGGCGGCAATTAGGAACGTTGTTTTTACAATTTTTTTTTCTTCCTTTTCTGCCTCTCTTTTGGGGTCAGATTCCTTTCAACAGAGAATTTTAGTCAGAAATTGGCTCAAATTAAATGGAAATGTCACTTATAAATTTCAGAGCTTGACTTCAGTAACAACTTGACTTGTCTGTTGTCATCTAGTTTTCAACAAATGTGAATGCCTAACAGTTTTTTTAATTGTTTAAAAATGGTTTAAATTGTTTAATTGGATAATGATGGCAAACTTTTTTTTTTTTTTAATGTCGAAGGTAATGGACATAGAGCACTAGAACACAGTTAAAACATGGATGTATTTGGTAGATTTGTGGTCAAATGGTGTGCCCCCAATCTGTCTACATGGATGCAGCCCTACGTGTGTGCCAGGCTGAGTGCTGAGCTCCAGGGATGCAAAATTACTCTTGTTCACAGTAACTATTGTTGGAAAGATTGGATAAATGAAAGACAGTGCCCTTCCAAGACCTCACAGTTCATTGGGGAGGGCAGACGCGAGCAAACCATTGACAATTGCTCAGGGTGACAGTGAGTGTAGCAAAAGTATTAGGAACATCATGAATGAGCATCCAAAGGAGGAAAGAAGGAAGGGGTCAGAAAATGATTGCCAGCAGAGGCACTAGTCATGCTGAGTTTTGAAGTATTCCTAGGGGGATTTGACCAAGAGGGAGGCTGGCTCATTTCTAGCAGATCGGCATGCGCTAGTATGGTGCGTTTGTCCAACTGCAGGACATTCGCGATGCTGAAATGTTAAATGCAGCTGTCTGGCAGGATGGTCAAGAGCAACTGAGGAAGGGCTCTGTGTGTAAGTGAATGAGTTGGAGTATATTTGTGAAGGCTGTACAGGACAACTTTCCGTTCTGGGAAAACTCACTCTGGCTGCAAGGTGATGGATGAGTGCAGGAGGCGTCCCAGTGTAGGACCAGCAAGCTAGATGGAAATGATGGGGTTCCGAACAGGTCCTGGGGGAGTTTGAGTATGAAGGATACTGAGAGGAAGAATGTACATGCTTGAAAGGGTTTGGGGGCGAACAGGCTGAATTCCTGTAGGATGACTCCCAGGTTTCTGGATTAACCATTTGGGTTGACCATGGTGCATTTGTCAAGATGCCACTAAGTGAGGGGTGCCTGGGTTAACTCAGTTGGTTAAGGGTCTGATTCTTTATTTCGGCTCAGATCATGACCTCAGGGTTGGTGAAACCAAGCCCCGTGTCGGGCTCTGCACTCAGCACAGAGTCTGCTTGAGATTCTCTCTCTCCCTCTGCCCCTCCCCCAACTCACGCGCGTGCACTCGCTCTCTCTCACAATAAATAAATAACATCTTTAAAAGAAAAAGATGTCACTAGTGAGAAAAAATAGGTGTTTGGGGCGCTCAGCCTTGCCCATGTGGGTTAGAGCTAAGGGTCATCCAAGTGAACATGTCCAGTGCACCACTGAGCGTATGGATCTGTAATTTAAAACTGAAGCTGCGTTCAGGACAAAGATATCGCTTCATGGAGCTGAGATGGTCAAGGTGGAAGGAAAGAAGAGAATGGTGGATGGGAAATAAATCTGGCTGATGATTCCCACTTGTTAAGTTTTCCCTTTAGGAAAGTATGGCACGGCAATTTCCCTCGTGCATTTCAGAGGCACCTGTTCCACACCCAGCCACCTTCACGATCATATGATGAAAATCAGTTGTGGTTTTTATTCTCATTAACAAAAGCAATAAATACCCCTGATTTATGTAGTATTCTCATGTAGCCATCACGTGGGGTGACAGAGGATGTGTGTTTATGACCGATCAGAATCTTGGGCCCAGAGGGGTTAAGCAGTGTTCCAGGGAAGATAGCTCCGGGCTGAGGACTTCTTGGGTTCTGATGGCCAAATCTTGTTGCGTAGACTGTTAGTTACCGTGATTGAATAGCGCCTTCCCAACAGTGGCACGGAATTATCCGGACCTCAAAGCAGAGTGCGGCTGAGGCCACTGGGTCACTTCTGGTTTTCTGCGTTATACTGGTTCCTTTTGGTGCAGGAAAGAGATACTAGGCATTACACCCTGATGCCTTTTGAAACTTGAATTGGTAGACTTTGGATTGAAGAAATGCAGTGAGTTTCTTCCAACATTTTTAAGCAACATGTGGTACAGCTGTTTCAGATTATTCAAGTGAGCAAGGAAATGTATTTTTTGGTGAGTTATGTGGAACTTTTCTGACTCAAAAAATTTGTTATATGCTTCAAAATAGAATGTCCTTTCTATTTCTGAAAAGCCGTGCAAATGACCAAGGTCTTTGTTCTGGTGGAATTTGGAATCCAAGGTGAGGAGGCCAGTACCTGGTCTCACCTCATGTTTGAGAGTTTCGCATGTTCAGGGTCTCAGACTGCATGGCATTGTCATGGCCATTTCTGGAGCAGCAGAAATAGCTTTCTGTGGAGGAATAAATGGTACAACATGTAACAAACGTGTCTCACAACTCTTGGGATTTCTTACCAGGTGATCTTTGCTTCCCTTGTTCTTAATTTACAACAAGTCTTTTTTTTTTTTTTTTAAAGATTTTATTTAATTGACAGAGATAGAGACAGCCAGAGAGAGAAGGAACACAAGCAGGGGGAGTGGGAGAGGAAGAAGCAGGCACGTAGCGGAGGAGCCTGATGTGGGGCTAGATCCTATAACGCCAGGATCACGCCCTGAGCCGAAGGCAGACGCTTNTAAAGATTTTATTTAATTGACAGAGATAGAGACAGCCAGAAAGAGAAGGAACACAAGCAGGGGGAGTGGGAGAGGAAGAAGCAGGCACATAGCGGAGGAGCCTGATGTGGGGCTAGATCCTATAACGCCAGGATCACGCCCTGAGCCGAAGGCAGACGCTTAATCGCTGTGCCACCCAGGCGCCCCAACAACAAGTCTCTTCTTTGACCCCCTCCACTTGCCAGTCACCATTTTTACTTATATTACATTTGAACTTGACTAATTCAATGACTCTCTTATCCATGCAGCCTTTGTTTTAGTGATAAAATAACCTGTGCAGAGTGGTATGTTTTAAGGTAGTGGGGGAAAGACAAGATGTTCTTGACCATAATTATTTTTGCTGATAGACCTCTAGGATTTCACCTAATGTGTCCTCCTTTGAATAAGCTATTAGGAACGACTGTCGTTGTTGCCATGTGGTTTTACACTTCTGTTTTACAGAGGTTCGAAAGTGCCACTTGGCACGAACGATGAAAACTCAGTAACTGAAGCCCCCGCCCCCAGCTTCTGTAACTCTTATGAGAATAATTTGTCAGGACTCTGGCTGTTCTCTCACCTTTTGGGGGCCGCTCAGACTCTCTTCTCAAATATCCCAGTTGGGTGACCTGAAGATGGTGGGTTTTGATGGAGGGCTCTAAGCAGGAGAGCTGTCATCTTCAGAGGCTCATGTGTCAAGCATGGAACTTGGATTGAACTGCAAGTCTGCGTTGGGAAATTGGTGAGGAAGGGGGCTTTTATGAAAATTTGAGTGAGGCCAAGGTGGGAGATGGAGGGGAAGGACATACTAGAGTTCATTGAAAGTGGAATGTACAAGACATGAGACGTTGGCCACTGGTGATGAGCTGGACAGAGTCTGGGAGGATTCCTGTTCCATGCATGGGTGAGCGGTGGAGGGGGCCGCCACAGACCCACAGTGTGGCACACTGGGAACCCAGGTTCCTGTCCTTGATCTCATTCACCGGCTCTGTGACTGTAGGGGCAGCACTTAACCATTCCCTCATCTGTCAGAGGAGGCAGAACACTGGCCTCTGGCCTGCCCACATGTGGGTAGGATTGTCCTCTGTGCCCCACAATTATGAAATGTCAGAGAAAGTTGTTTGGGAAACATGTAGGCTTGTCATTTAAAATTTGGTGACAAGCCTTTTAAGACATGACTGAGGCCATTAGTGAGAAGGCAAAGTAGTAAAGGTTGTGCATTCACGTTGTAAGAGCCCAATTAACCTCCAGTACTAAGTGGAGGTCTTATATTAGGCAGGCATTTTTTTTAAAATTCATTAATTTAAGTTTTTACTTAAATTGTAGTTATAGAGATGCATTTTTAGCTGTAAATGGGACAAGGTTTCCTATAATCTTAAAAAATAAAAATAGGGGAGCCTGGGTGGTGCAGTCGGTTAAGTGTCTGACTCTTGGTTTTGGCTCAGGTCCTGATCTCAGGGTCGTGAGATCGAGCCCAGGGGTGAGATCTGCACTCAGCATAGAGTCTGCTTGGGATTCTCTCTCCCTCTGCCCCTCCCACTTGTGTGCACTCTCTCTCTCTCTCAAGTAAATCTTAAAAAAATAATAGCTTTTAAAAAGTAAAAAATTGGGTTCTCTGTGTATACCAGTCAGACACACATTTTACATGTTCTTTGCTCTTTTTCTTTTTTGGGAAGATTTCAGATTATTGAGTTTGGTTCAAATTAAGTCTGGTTGTTTGCTGTCCCTGTGTGTGGGATTCCATTTGTTGAATTTAGTGTCAGCCACAATCTATGTATTTATTAATATTTGAGCTCCAATGAGATTATTTTGTCCCTGAAAATCTAAATGCCTTTTGTCCCCTCCCTTACCAAATGGTCTATAATTTGTCACTGGAATATTTTTGTTTCTCAATTTGGGTTAAAATTTGAAGGTACGTGTCCAGAAATGGAGTTTGATGCTTCTTGTTACTTAACCCTGAATTCTGTGCTTGTTTTCAGATCTTTCCTTGATATTATAAAAAAACAGATTAATGTATTCTAGTACCAAAATTCTCAATATCTTTTTAATTTTTAAAATGTTCAGTTGTCAACAAATACACACACACTTTGTCATCTTAACCACTTTAAAGCACATAGTTTAATAGTATTGTGTAGCTCACATTGTTGTGAGTCTCTTAGAGCTCTTAAATCTCCAGAACTGGAACCCCATGCCCATTCAACAACTCCCCCAGGGCGCCTGGGTGGCTCAGTTAGTTGAGTGTCTGACTCTTGGTTTCGGCTCATATCATGATCTCATGGGTCATGGGATCAAGCCCCATGTCAGGCTTTGCGTTCAGCCGGGAGTCTGCTTGAAGATTCTCTTCCTCTGTCCTTCCCCCCTACTCTTGTGTGCACCCTCTGGTGTGTGTGAGCTCTCTCTCTCTCAAAAAATCTTAAAAAAGAAGAAAAAGGAAAAATAAACAACTCCCCCATCCCACTCATGCCAGCCCATGGCAACTGCCATTCCACTTTCTGTTTCTATGAATTTGACTACTCTAGGTACGTGACTTCAGTGGAATCCTACAATATTTGTCTTTTGGGACTGCTTTATTTCACTTAGCATAATGTCCTCAAGGTTCATCTATGCTGTGTGTGTGTGTCAGAATTTCCTTCCTTTTTAGGGCTGAATAATATTCCACTGTATGGGTATACTACATTGAATTACCCATTCTTCCTGTGATGGATACCTGGGTTGCTAACACCTTTTAGCTGTTGGGTAATGTTTTTTATACACCCTGGAGAATATAAAGCTTGAAAAACCGTTCTTCACTCAGTAGGAATATGGCAAAGAAAATAAAGTGCTTGGATTTATGGAAAACCTTGAACAGATTCAAGACCTGTTGTAAATATGCTCTCTTTGCTTAGAGTATTTAATATGGTCTAAACTGGAGGGATCTTTTTTCTTAGATTATGTACTTTATATGTTGGAAGTCTCTACCACAAAGTGGAAAGGACCCCAACAGGAGTACCTGCATTCTTAGAGTCACGTTGGAATATAACCATATACCACTAAATGCTCGATCTTTTAAAATCGGGTGCAGCTATTTTATACTTAAGTGATCTCTCTGCACCTGGCAAGAAGGGTCCTGAACATTGTGGAGACAGAGGAATTCAACTCTTCATCTGGCTTAAGGATATGCAAGTGCTCTTAGGGGGTGAAGAACTGTCACGTCGTTAAGGACAGACACCTGCCATCCTGCTCCTAACTTCACCTTAACAGTGAAAGTTTTGAGCCGTTGAAATGCAGGTCATTTTGAATGTGTGTCTTCATTTCATGCATTATGTGGTGTGTGCAATGCAAAGTAAAAAAAAAAAAAACCCTGGCTCGGTATCTTCCTTTTAACTATACAGCAAAGGGATCTCTTATCTGGAGACTCTTCCAGCACCTTAGGCCGTTCCTCCAACACAGCAGTCTCAGAAGGAGAAGGCTTCAGCCTTTTATTCCACAGGAGATTTGGGGCCACCTCAAAGGGCACTGCCTGGGGTACATGGGAAGGTTGAGAAGCTGCCGTCTCGAGCATTTGGGAGCTTAGGATCTGGGTTTGGTGTTAGTGGAGATGAGAAGACCGTGTCTGCCTCGTTCGGTGTGGGCGTCATTGTTAGAGGCTGAGAGACTGAATAAGACCAAAGATCCTTAAAAGCATAAGTGAGGTACACCAACCTGGGTTTGAGAACACAAAGGCATGTGCTATACGTTTCCAGAAGTTTCCCATCAAAATGGGAAAAATCAGGCTTTCTTGCATAAAGTGGTGAAAGTCTATTTTTAGTAATATTTATACAGACCTTATAATTTCTCGACAACGTATAGTAAGGGACCCCATGGTCTTCATGGCAGTTGGCTAGATTGAAAGATGAGAAATGGATTTTCAGCATCTTGTTGGGGAAGTCAGACATGAAGATCAATATTGTTTTAGGAAAAGCATACAACCACCGGAGCCATAGCGGTCATTTGGCGAGAATAACGTTTTATAACTAAACCAACTTCGGATTTTCGTCTTTCACCTCAAATGACGTGCCTTTGGAGGCTCTTTGTGAAAGTGTTCCGTTTCACAGTGTTGCGTGGTTCTGTCCTCTTGAAGTCGTCAGGATGGTAACTCAACAATGGAGCGATCTGTAGATGTGTTGGGATGATTTCCTGAGCCAGAGACACCGGGGGGTCTCAGCTCACAGGCCAGCTCCGACTGTGTGGCAGTGATGGGCTCAGTGGGGAAGGGTCTCGTGATGCATTAAGTGGGCCCACCAGGCATGACGGCCAGTTCCGCAGTCTGCCTCTGTGCTGAACGTCTGCTGTTGAGAATGTCTGGCTTCCTTCTCTAGAATCACTGTGGGGTGGAGACTAGGGAGGACACGTGTGTGATGTTGGTAACTGCCATAGCCACCAACCACATTGTTGTTCTGATATACTTTACAGCTGTTTCATTGGGCAAAGCGCAATGTGAATAACTTAAAACCAGGCACAAGACCATCTTGGATGTTCCAGCTTCAACTTTGCTAACAAACTTTTAATGCCCTTGGATTTCCTACCCCCATATAAAAACCGTGTCCTCCGCACTTCCAGGATGAGTGATCCCTTAAGCCATGCTGTATGACCAGTGGCGTTGCCCAACCAGGGAGGGGGTAGCATGAGGTTTTGACCAAAATAATCACTTTCGAAGTAAAGCTTTTGTGGAAAGGTTATGATACTCTTTATGAGAAAGTCAATACTTTTTAAAACAAAGGCTCATCTCCCAAATTTTAGAACAACCATACAAACCTGTTATGATAAGATGTGCAGAATTTTCAAGACATGGGCTAGACATACCGTTTTTCAATTTTTTGTTTTTGTTTTTTTGTTTTTAAGTAAGTGCCATGCCCAATGTGGGGTTTAAACTCACAGCCCTGAGATAAAGAGTTGCATTCTCTATTGACTGAGCCAGCCAGGTGCCCCAGGGCATATCATTTTTTAAAAAGTGTGTTAATAATGGGTTAATATCCTAATATTAAGGAAAATTAATTCTCAACTTAATACCATGTGGCTTTTACATTTTATTTGTAACTGAGAAAGAGGATCGCAGTGTGCCTACCTAGCTGTTTTAAGAGGGAAGGCATTAAAGTGTCTTGATTTCTGCCAAAGTAGGAAAAAAGTAAGAACATATTTCAACAGAAAAATGAAGTTTTCATATTTTCAGAATAAAAATAATAATTGGGGCAGCTGGCTAGCTCAGTTGGAAGAGCATGCAATTCTTGATCTCAGGGTCATGAGTTCGAGCCTCACGTTGGGTGTAGAAATTACTTAAAAATAAACAAACTTTAGGGGCGTCTCCGTGGCTCAGTCAGTTAAGTGTCTGCCTTCAGCTAAGATCATGATCCCGACGTCCTGAGATTGAGCCCCGCATCTGGCTCCCTACTCCATGGGGAGTCTGCTTCTCCCTCGGCCCCTACCCCTGCTTGTGCGTGTGTGCTCGTTCTCTCTCTCTAGTTTGCTCTCTCTCAAATAAATAGAGTTTAAAAAAAAAAAAAACCTTAAAAAAAAAAAACCATACAGCTACCAAGGGGTAGAAACAGGTCTGACGTTTTAGACAAAGTAGTGGGCCCAGAGCCTCAAGCACGGCCTGCTTCACCTCTGCAGACAGTTGGCGTGACGGCTGCACCAGCGCCCGTGGTCAAAGCACTGACAGAGGACGTATCCGCGCTCCAGGGGGTCAGGTGGTTCTCTGTTGCCCTTTAGAAGTAGGACACTTTCCTTCCCCAGAGGGAAAAGCACTTTCCATCTTTCTTTATGGCCAGATCTTTCCCACGGTGCCCTGGCCGGACAAAAATGGACTTGCTGGAGAGTTGCGGTTTCTAAGGACCTGAACATTTACCCATTAATGAGCTCTCTCTTTTCCTTTTTAAAATGGAGATGACCTTATCATAACAGAAAATTAACCACATTAAACTACGCAATTCAGTGTATTTAGTACATTCACAATGTTGTGCAGTCCACACCCCCGTCTGCTTCCAAAGTATTTTCATCACCTCAAATGGAAACCCTATGTCCACTAAGCAGTCACCCCCCATTCCTGCCTCCTCCCACCGCCCATAGTAACTACTACTAGTCAGTCTGTCTTTATGGATTTACCTTTTCTGGATGCATGAACATTGGTGTCTGACTTCCTTACCTTGGTGTAATGTTTTCAGGGTTCATCCCCGCAGTAGCACACATCAGTACTTTATTGCTTGGTGGGGCTGAATAATAATCCATTGTATGGGCATACCACATCTTGTTTACCGGCCCGCCGGGTAATCAGTCGATGTTGGGGTTGTTTGACCTTCAGGCTAGTGTGAATAATGCTGCTATTATTTGTTGAAGTACTTTTAATCCTTCTAGTTATATATCTAGGACTGGAATCATTGATCATATGGTAATAACTCTTTTATGTTTTTAACCTTTTGGGTTCAAAATATTTCTAAAATGTATTGTAAACCTCCTAACGTTTGACGACCCGTTCCATAGAGCAGATGACACTTTGCTGGGCGTTCCTGGCAGTCACTATGAATATAAATGCCGCCATGTGGTACAGATGCTCTCGGGATGTTTGGACTCTCTGCCTAGCGTTGCTTGCTTCTCCTTTCCCCGTGCTGCATCGCTGTGCCTTGCCGAGGAATGTAAGAAGAGAGGCCTCTGCAGTCGAGTTGCTCGGCTTCGGATCTCACCTCTACCACGTCGTGCCTACGTGGGTGAACAGGACATCATCGCTATGCCTGTTCCGCCTCTGAAAAATCGGGGTGAACAGGACATCATCGCTACGCCTGTTTCCGCCTCTGAAAAATCGGGGTGACCAGGACATCATCGCTATGCCTGTTTCCGCCTCTGAAAAACCGGGGTGACCAGGACATCATCACTATGCCTGTTCCGCCTCTGAAAAATCGGGGTGACCAGGACATCATCGCTATGCCTGTTCCGCCTCTGAAAAATCGGGGTGAACAGGACATCATCGCTATGCCTGTTTCCGCCTCTGAAAAATCGGGGTGACCAGGACATCATCGCTATGCCTGTTTCCGCCTCTGAAAAATCGGGGTGACCAGGACATCATCGCTATGCCTGTTTCCGCCTCTGAAAAACCGGGGTGAACAGGACATCATCGCTATGCCTGTTCCGCCTCTGAAAAATCGGGGTGAACAGGACATCATCGCTATGCCTGTTTCCGCCTCTGAAAAACCGGGGTGACCAGGACATCATCGCTATGCCTGTTCCGCCTCTGAAAAACCGGGGTGACCAGGACATCATCGCTACGCCTGTTTCCGCCTCTGAAAAACCGGGGACCAGGACATCATCGCTATGCCTGTTTCCGCCTCTGAAAAATCGGGGTGACCAGGACATCATCGCTATGCCTGTTTCCGCCTCTGAAAAATCGGGGTGACCAGGACATCATCGCTATGCCTGTTTCCGCCTCTGAAAAATCGGGGTGACCAGGACATCATCGCTATGCCTGTTTCCGCCTCTGAAAAATCGGGGTGACCAGGACATCATCGCTATGCCTGTTTCCGCCTCTGAAAAATCGGGGTGACCAGGACATCATCGCTATGCCTGTTTCCGCCTCTGAAAAACCGGGGTGACCAGGACATCATCGCTATGCCTGTTCCGCCTCTGAAAAATCGGGGTGAACAGGACATCATCGCTATGCCTGTTTCCGCCTCTGAAAAATCGGGGTGACCAGGACATCATCGCTATGCCTGTTTCCGCCTCTGAAAAACCGGGGTGACCAGGACATCATCACTATGCCTGTTCCGCCTCTGAAAAATCGGGGTGACCAGGACATCATCGCTATGCCTGTTTCCGCCTCTGAAAAATCGGGGTGAACAGGACATCATCGCTATGCCTGTTTCCGCCTCTGAAAAACCGGGGTGAACAGGACATCATCGCTATGCCTGTTTCCGCCTCTGAAAAATCGGGGTGACCAGGACATCATTGCTATGCCTGTTCCGCCTCTGAAAAACCGGGGTGACCAGGACATCATCGCTACGCCTGTTTCCGCCTCTGAAAAACCGGGGTAGTAAAATTGAGAAGCTCCTTAGGTTATTGTGAGTGTGAAGGGGTCATGCCCCCTGTGTGGGTCAGCTCGAGAGGTCAGAACAGAATGTCATTGACTGGGTGGCTTAAACAGTGATTTTTCTCACAGTTCTGGAGGCGAGAGGTCCAAGGTCAAGGTGTTGGCAGGATTGGCTTCTCCTGAGGGCTCCTTCCTTGCCTTGCAAACAGCCGCCGTCTTACTGTGTCCTCAGACAGTCTTTATCTGTGCACACACACGTCTGGGGTTTCTTTGAGCGTCCACATTTCCTCCTAAAAGGACAGCAGTCAGATTGGATTAGGGCCCACCCGAACAGCTTCATTTTAATGTAACCATCTCCTTAGAGGCCTTAGCTCCAAATACGGTCCCATTCCAAGGTATTGGGGGTTAAGGCTTCAACACAGGAATTTTGGAGGGCCGAGTGCAGCCCAGAACTCTCCGTGAAGCCCTTGGCACAGGGCATGTGTGCCATCAAAGGTGGTGGTTACGGCAGCCTGCCTCCACCCCTCCGCTCTGCCCTTCCGCTGTGTCTGAGCCTGGAAACCTGGTAGCCAAACCACGTTAGCGTTTCTTGCAGAAGTCCGAGTGAACGGTTTGGTCCATGCGGACAAGGCAGCAGGCCTTACAGGTTAATAGCTGTAGCCTCTGCTTTGCTGCTCTGAAGAGTTTGCTGAATTCCTGGCCCAGATTTTGTTCCAGAAATTTGGTAAGATTGCCAGGCATCTCAGTTCCAGATCACTTAGTATTTTCAAAATGGTCTTGTTTCTGTTTTTTATTTTTTATTTTATTTTTTATTTTATTTTATTTTTTAAAAGATTTTATGTATTTATTTGACAGAGAGAGAGACAGCCAGCGAGAGAGGGAACACAAGCAGGGGAAGTGGGAGAGGAAGAAGCAGGCTCATAGCTGAGGAGCCTGATGTGGGGCTCGATCCCATAACACTGGGATCACGCCCTGAGCCAAAGGCAGCCGTTTAACAACTGCGCCACCCAGGCGCCCCTTGTTTCTGTTTTTTAAAACAAAAAGTCAACTATACATGACATAAAATTTACCATTTTACTGTTTTTAAGTGTACCGTCCAGTGCATTAAAGTACATTTGCAATCTTGTGTAACTATAACCACACTCTCCCTCTAGAATCTTCTTCCTATCCCAGACAAACTCCATACCCATTATACAGTCACTCTCTATTCTTTTCCCCCACCCCCTTGCTTGGTGTCGCTCTAGTTCTTTCTTTAATCCCGCTGTTTCCTGAGAGCCACCTGATGAGGCCGGAGACGGGGAGTTGGACAGTCGTTTGTACCTGGGACGGGATGAGGTCACTGGGAACAGGGATTTGGGCCTGGGCTGCTTCCCCATCTTGCTGCGGTTTACCTGTCACTGCGAGTCCTCTCTGAAATGGCTCCATTCGTGTGTACAGAATGGCAAGATTTGGTACGAAAAAGGTGTAGGAACCCTGTATGCAGAGGGGAGCCTTCCTCTTCGTGCACGATGGGGGGACTCTGTCACAGCTCGAGACNTTTGGGCCTGGGCTGCTTCCCCATCTTGCTGCGGTTTACCTGTCACTGCGAGTCCTCTCTGAAATGGCTCCATTCGTGTGTACAGAATGGCAAGATTTGGTACCAAAAAGGTGTAGGAACCCTGTATGCAGAGGGGAGCCTTCCTCTTCGTGCGCGATGGGGGGACTCTGTCACAGCTCGAGACAGGTGGGGCTGTGGGGGCGTGTGGCAGCCCCTCCCCGGCCGAGCGGGAGAGCACGGAGCTGTATCCAGCCTCTTCTGTCTCTGCCCCAGCGTGAGTGCAGGCAGCCGCCCTCCTCCTACACCCCCTGCCCGCCAGTGCCGTGTGTAACCGGCGTCCTTCTGTGTCCCCCCCTTGTGCTTGCAGACCTACATTGGCTCCATCATCGCCTCGGTGAACCCCTACAAGACCATCGCCGGCCTGTACGAGCGCGCGGCCATGGAGCGCTACAGCAAGTGCCACCTGGGGGAGCTCCCGCCCCACGTCTTCGCCGTGGCCAACGAGTGCTACCGGTGCCTGTGGAAGCGCCACGACAACCAGTGTGTCCTCATCAGGTAACCGGCAGCCGTGAGGCCGGGAAGGGGGCCACTCGGGCAGCTGGTGCCGGGAGCCCACCCCGCTGGCGGCTCTGTCTTCCCAGCCAGCACCCCCCCCCGACACAAAACCTGCTTAGCAGGTTAAGGAGGGGGCGCCTGGGTGGCTCAGGCAGTTAAGCATCTGACTCTTGATTTTGTCTCAGGTCATGATCTCAGGGTTGTGAGATCGAGCCCCGTGTCAGGCTCTGTGCTCAGCTTGGAGTCGGCTTGAGATTCTTCCCTCCTCTCTGCTCTTCCCCCAGCTCATGCTCTCTCCCTCACTCTTAAAAAAAAAATTCTTTTATGAACTAATTCAAATTGATCTCTAGTGCTATCCAATTGGATCTTCTTATTAATTCTTTATACCAGAGTCATGTTCTAGTGATGTTCAAAGCACCCGTGGATAGTACCCAGAGCAGATGTGCTGAGCCTCACTTTCCGTGACGTTTCCGTGGAATACCCAGGCACTGCCCTCGTTCCTGCTCCCAGGCCTGCACTCAAGGGGCACGGCTGTCACTGAAAGCCTGTAGGCTACCACAACGGCTGGGGGAAAAGATTCTGACTCCTGTTGTAGGTGACTTTCTAGTCCTAACTTGTGGCAAAATAATTACATTATTTCAAGAGAAAAGGACAAGGCATTTTGGATGTAGGTGAGATGAGAAATAGGACCCTCTCTTCCCCCGCCGGATTTCTGATTCAATGCAAGTTGTAAGACAGACGGAGAGCCATATGTTAGCTTTAGACTTCAAGCCAATCGGGCTTGCTAGCGTCGAAGCCCCAGATGAGACTCAAGCCCTGATCCGGGTGCAGGCAGGTAAGTGGTGGCCATGATCACTGTGGGAAACCAGTTCCCAGCCGGTGAAGAGCGGCCAGCCCTTCCCCCAGTTCACCTATCAGGGAAGCCACCTCAGCTCCTGTGGGGAGGACGGGGGCGGGTATAGGGACGGACAGGTAGGCCCAGATGTCCCTCACTGAAACCCAGGGGAAGGGAAGCAGCCCCCCAGCTGAGGACATTTGGGAGAGGGACGGTCCCACGTGGCACCTGTTCGAAGACGAGTAGGCGCTAATGGTTTCTGAGGGGTTGCTGTGTTTTGGACGCTGTGCCAGGAACTTCTCAGGTGTCAGCTCATTCAGGCATCAACCTTCCAACAGTCCTTTGGTGTATGTGGCCGCTCAGTGGTATCCGTAGACGCCACACAGAGAAAACTGCTTTAGGGGTTATGCTCTTCTGACGGACAGGTGTTGCCCTTTACGCCAGTGCATGGGTCCTTGCTTTTACAACAAATCAGAATTATAGGACTAGGATAGCAGAACTTTGCCTTTCTCATTCTGCCTTTCTCTCTGCAAGCATCTGAGCAGATACACCCTCTTTTCCTAATCACTTTTACGGTGCTAACGTCCTGGGCTGTGGAAGTAACTTGGAGAGAAGGGCTCTCCGTTTATTTAGTTAACTAAATGAGTCATGATGACTTGCAGTTCATCAAAATGAAGCTATTTAACATATTTAAAAGTGGGGGGGGGCAGCTTTGAAGGGTCCCATTTCCAGTAAAGAAACTTGCCTTATGTCTGGAAGCGCTCTTTGTAGGGAACTTCACCAAAGCTCAGACCTCAGAATAGAAGATCCCTATTTCCTCATACAGGGTATGATTTAATAAGATCAACAGAAAGAAAGAAAATGTAATCTATTTTAAGAAGATCAAATTGTATTCCACACGTAGGTGCCTAAATATTTGCCGTTGATCATTGCTTATGTTTCTTACTTACAGTCGATGGGAAAAAGGAGAGGATGACGAATCCATCACTTGCTAGACAGAGTAGCTTAGGAAGAGAGAGGAAAATCAAATGAGGTCATCGTGCCTATGTGTATGTATATGTGTAATAAAACGGAAAGGGGTTGGCATTTTCATGCCAAAGACTGCAGTATTTAAAAATAAGGTGGGAGGTGGAGGGGAGTGGATCCCAAACAGAAAGCTCCCGTTGTGAGACGCCCGTGTGAACAGAGTAACTGTATTTATCTGAATTAACTCAGGAAACGGAGTCTCTAAGAATAGTGTTCTCATTAAAATGTGTCTTGTTTAATAGATCTCTCTGGCAGTTTGTTGTTGTTGTTGTTTTTTGTTTTTTTAGTGGAAGTTGGGGCTGTGGGAATTTAGAGAAGGGTGAGTCTAAAACCTTGTAGGTTACCGTAGCCCTGTGTAGATTTCCTTGGGCATAATCTGCCCCCTGGTGGATACAACAAGTTTTACTACTTTGAAAACATTTTCTCGTGCAAATACCTTTAAAAACAGAAAATAGACCTGTTTGGAATTAGAGAGGACTTCAGCGACCAGTCTCTCTCCCCCTTTCACGAGCATAGGTCACTTGGCCACGGTCCCCAGCTACCTGGTGGTAATGCCAAATCCCTAGGCTTCTAGTCCGCGCCTCCCGTGTTGGTCTCACTTTCAAGGTTGTCAGCTCTCCCAAGCTCTCATTTTACCTTTTGGTGCACATTTAAGCAAACGCTTCTGCTATTATAGTTTTTAAAACATGTTTAAGACTTGAAGTTTTTTCATCTAACTGGCAAGATCAGCATTTGATTTTGGTTGATCTGCTCCATTTTACTTTGACTTGGACTTCTTACATTTATTGAGCTTGGGGGGATTTAGTTTATTACAGTCTGTCGGTATATATGACCTTTCAAGAGCTACGGTGTAGGTAAGGCCCGTGGCTAATTCACTATGAAACTCATTGCCCAGGACGGTGTCTGGGAGAGGGCCAGCATTCAACAGCTGTCAGCCCAAGCATAGATATACAGAGCAAATGTGGATTTGGGACCTTTGCATGTTTTGGTTTTCCAAAACAGGATTAATTATCCACCGCATGGATAATTAGGCATTCAGTCTTCTATTTCTAGGAATATAGATAATCGAATTGGAACAGTGAACAAAACTTGCATCCTGGGTTAGAAAGGCACCAATCTGAATAGGACTTGAACCAGGCCTCTTGCTCACATGATATGCCAGGTTACTGGGCTAGATTTTAGCAATTAAAAAAATAATAATAACAAAATCCAATCACTGCCTTTAGGAACTTCTTCTCTGATGGGAAGAAAATGATGTAACTAACTTCGGTAAAACCTGCCAAATGCTATAGCAGAAGTATGTCCATGGTTGCTCAGAGACCGTGGTCGTGGATCCTCAGGAAGGAATTCAGACGATGCTTCATAGAGGAAGTAATGTGGGATTATGAGTCAAAGAATGTGTAGGAATATGGCTGGCAGAAAGGGGAGGAAGGGCACAGAAGCATTGCCAAAACACAGATATTTGGAAAAACGGGGGTCATTAGGAGATGGAAGGTAGTCCCTCTCCCCTCCATGGTGCGCCATTACTCTGGGTCTCTTCCTGGTTCTCTGGGCACTTCTCACTCATCCTGCACCTGCTCATCTTCTACCCAACCTTTCCCTCTCAGGTCTGCAGAACTCCCTGGTCTTAGATGGCCCCCCACCCCCTTCCCCAAACCCCACCTGGCTGGTTTCTCCTCCAAGTTCCAGACATGTGTCCAAGTGCCCATGAGCTACCATCACAGAGATGTCTCATGGGCATTTCAAGAATGGCATGTCCTAGATTCGTCCTAAGTTTCTCCCAGAAGTGTATTCCTCCTCTCACGTTCTCATTCCCAGCAAGTGGACTCTCCATCCTCCCAGCTCTCAAGCCTGAGATCAAGAAGTCCTTCTTGGAACTGGAAGTCCTTCTCCTCTGTATGCTGCCCCCCGGTCCCCATGAAGGTAGAAGTCCACACAGGAAAGTGTACCAACGTTATGTAGACAGCTCAACAGGTTTTCACAGACGTGCACACCTGTGTTGTGGTGCTCAGATCAACCCACTAGCAAACTCCCTGGACTTGCAGGAGGCATTCGCTTCACCTCCCTGTCACTTACCACCCTCCTGGCCAGGGTCAGGGCCTTCTCTCTCTCTCTCTCTCTCCTGTCTTTTCTGGGGCCTCTCAGTTTATGTCGCTGCCACCCACCCCTGCCCCCCGTCACTACCCCTCTACCCTCCCCTCTGTCTCCCCGCCTCCTGTCTGGCCTCCTTCCATGCATTCACTCCATTCCATACTCCACACAGAGTGATTCTTTAAAACCTCGAATCTGATCACGACCTTCTGCTGCGTAAAAACGGCCTCATGACTTTGATTCTGCCTGTGAACACGTGTCAAAACTTCTAACATGTCCTACGAGGCCCCCTATCAGTGCTTTGGGTTCTTTTTCTTTCACTTTTCCATTTTCATCGTTTTGCTTGTTTTGTTTTGCTTCTGTTCTAGCAATATAAGCTCATTGGAGTTCATCGAGGTGAACACGTGTGCTCTGCAGCCCATGTTTGTGTTTGCAGTCATGTTGGCGCCAAGGGTTAGGACTCTAATTGCCACGGGCTAATGAGAAAAGTGTAGGACTGGATACGTGTGTGGTGTGTATGCTGTAAGCGAAGGTGAAAGAACATCGTAATTGCCGTGGGAGTTCTTGTTTTACCGCGGCGAGGAGAAAGGAATGAGGTGGAATGAAGGAGTCACCACCCTGCCCGAGGCAGGACGGCCGCTGCAGGCTGCACACAAGGACTGAGCCGTCGCAGCGCAAAGAGCTCTTCAGTTGGAGCAAAATGACATTAACCAGTGGGTTAAAATTAGCCCATTAATTTGGATTTGGGAGGTGTTATGTTTTGTTTTCTTCTTAAATTTGGCTTTATAGTTCTGTGATGAGGATTCGCAAGGACGTATGGATGTGGTTCTAGAGATAGCGCTCTCCAGTATATGAGCTCTGTCGTATTCGCCATGTTACCAAGCAGGTAACGCAGCTCTGACACAGTCTACCCGGAGATGATGTCAGATCCCACAGGTGAAGGGCTCCGTCCTACAAGACTGCTCCGTCCACGTCCCCCCCGACTTCAGACGCCAGTTACAAGTCCAAGTTGTCACCTATGCTTCTGATGGATGAGCCGTAGATTGGAGGTTCCAACCGACACCCCCCCACACACACACACATACACACTTTGATGAATTTGCTAGAGGTGCTCACAGAACTCAGGAAACCAGTTTACTTACTAGATTACTGGTTTATTGTAAAAGGATATAAGTCAGGAAGAGCTGGAAGAGACGTATAGGGCAAGATATGGGGAAGGGCCCACAGCTTCCCTCCATGTGTTCACCAGCCCGGAAGCTTCCTGAACAACACCTTCCACCCCGTCCTTTTGGGTTTCTATGTGGGTTTCATTACATAGGCATGATTTTTAATCAATCATTGACTCCAGCCTCTCTCCCCTCCCCAAAGGTCAGTGTGGGGGGAAGGAATTGAAAGTCCCAACCTTCGAGTTCTGTGATTAGTTCCCCTGGCAAGCAGCCCCCACAGGGTCTTTCCAAAAGTCACCTCATTAACCTAACAAATGATGTCTTTAGGAAATAATGAGGGTGTTAGGAGCTCTGTGTCAGAAAGGAAGGTAAAGACCCAATATATATTTCTCATTATAAATAATCAATATCACGCACCTATAACATGTATATTACATGTTACATCTATCGTTATGATGATGGGTGACTTGGAAATGTCAGGGGGTGTGGTTCATGATCTTCCTCGCCACACCACTCCCCTACTTAAAAGAACTAGTTCCGGGGCACCTGGGTGGTTCAGTCAGTTAAGCCACCGACTCTTGATTTCATCTCAGTCATGATCTCAGGGTTGTGAGATCGAGCCCTGCGTCAAGCTCTGAGCTCAGCTTGGAGTCAGCCCTTTTCCTCTCCCTCTGCCCCTCCCACTCGTGCACGTGCTCTTTCTCTCAAGTGAATCATAAATCTTATAAATAAATAAAAGAACCAGTCCCATACTTGACTAGAGAACAGTGGCTTCTCAGTGGATCCCAGCATCGTCCCTTCATTTCCCTGGACTTCAGCCATGCAAGCCGCTTTTCCTTCCTCCAAGGCATGGAGCGGTGTCGTCCTGCTGTCTCCCTCTTGTCTCCCTCCTCTCCCTTCGGTTTTCACTCGGTTACCTCCTGGGCATGTTTTCACACTTTGGTCTAAATGTCAGGCCCTTCCATCCCCTCCCCAAGAAAAGGTCTTTACTGAACCTTTACCCTCCATCTAAATCATAAGTTCTCTTATCCCTCTGGATACCTGTGACTTTGAGATCCTTGGGCTTCTGTAAAATGTGCCATTTTACACATCAGTGCTTTTCCAGCCCTTAGTGCAGCCTGACGTGTAGTAGGCTCAAAATTGTCTAAGGAGGGCAGGAGCATCTGCAGACATGCTCTTTCTCCATTGCTTCAAAGATCATTTGTTTGATCTTCATTAAATGGTTTTCATGGGAAATATTAAAGTTGCAGGCAGGGGTGGGGGGGGAGGGGAAGAGGAGGGTTACATAAAAGTGTAAGGCCTGCAGATAGTCCTGTTACCTTGACATCTGGCATATTTCTGGGTTTTAACAATGTGTGAGTTATTTAATCATCTTTATTCTTTGCCTTGTTCACGTAACACTTCCATGGCCCATAATATAATAGTGTGTGTGTATATATGTATATATATATATACACACATATATATATATAATAGTATATATAGTATAACAGTATATATAGTATAATAGTGTGTATATATATATATATATATATATATATAATAGTATAATAGTATATATAGTATAATAGTATAATAGTCACCACTTCTCACCTCCTGGAGCAGTCCTTCGTGTGGAAACTGCTTTCGAGAGTAGTGGTTCCCAACCTGGCTTCATAGTAGAATCCTCTGGATTCAATTCTACCCCTACAGGTTCAGATTGGAGTTACATTAGGTGATTCCACTGTGTGGCCAAGTTTGAGAACTGTTGCAGAGCACTGTTCAAATCTGCATTTTATTTTTGTTTCAAGTTTTAATTCTGTATCAAAAAAGATGTATTTAGAGACCATGCTTGGGGCGCCTGGGTGGCTCAGTCAGTTAAGCATCTGCCTCCTCCTGTCATGATCCCGGGATCCTGGCATGGGCCCCACATTGGGCACCCTGCTCGGTGGGGAGCGCCCTCTTTCTCTCTCTCCCTATCTCTCTCTCTCTCTCTCAAATAAATAAAATCTTTTAAGAAATGTAATCAACAATGAGGATGGAAACCAACTAAAGAGCCAAAAATAATACAGTGAAATCTCAATTTAAGTTGATCATGGATTCGAGCTTGGTACCACCTTTGCTGATTTAAAAATCAAAGTTAAACTCTAACAACATGTCCGAAGTAACCCGTAATCTCACAGTAAACAAATCAATCCTGTTTTCGAGTTCTAGAAATTTTTAAAAATAAGAATTAAATAGGGGCGTCTGGGTGGCTCAGTCAGTTAAGCGTCTGACTCAGCTCAGGTCATGATCTCAGGGTCCTGGGATTGAGCCCCCATGTGGGGCTCCCTGCTCAGCGGGGAGTCTGCCTCTCCCTCCCTCTCTGCCGCTCCCCCTGCTCGTGTGCACGGGAGCGCTCTCTCCTCTCTCTCTCTCTCTGTTAAATAAATAAATAAAATCTTTAAAAAAATAAAAAGATTTCATTTATTTGACAGAGCATAAGCAGGGGGAATGGCAGAGGCAGAGGGAGAAGCAGGCTCCCCGCTGAGCAGGNATAGTGTGTGTGTATATATGTATATATATATATACACACATATATATATATAATAGTATATATAGTATAACAGTATATATAGTATAATAGTGTGTATATATATATATATATATATATATAATAGTATAATAGTATATATAGTATAATAGTATAATAGTCACCACTTCTCACCTCCTGGAGCAGTCCTTCGTGTGGAAACTGCTTTCGAGAGTAGTGGTTCCCAAACTGGCTTCATAGTAGAATCCTCTGGATTCAATTCTACCCCTACAGGTTCAGATTGGAGTTACATTAGGTGATTCCACTGTGTGGCCAAGTTTGAGAACTGTTGCAGAGCACTGTTCAAATCTGCATTTTATTTTTGTTTCAAGTTTTAATTCTGTATCAAAAAAGATGTATTTAGAGACCATGCTTGGGGCGCCTGGGTGGCTCAGTCAGTTAAGCATCTGCCTCCTCCTGTCATGATCCCGGGATCCTGGCATGGGCCCCACATTGGGCACCCTGCTCGGTGGGGAGCCTGCTTCTCCCGCTGCCCCCTGCTTGTGTGCCCTCTTTCTCTCTCTCCCTATCTCTCTCTCTCTCTCTCAAATAAATAAAATCTTTTAAGAAATGTAATCAACAATGAGGATGGAAACCAACTAAAGAGCCAAAAATAATACAGTGAAATCTCAATTTAAGTTGATCATGGATTCGAGCTTGGTACCACCTTTGCTGATTTAAAAATCAAAGTTAAACTCTAACAACATGTCCGAAGTAACCCGTAATCTCACAGTAAACAAATCAATCCTGTTTTCGAGTTCTAGAAATTTTTAAAAATAAGAATTAAATAGGGGCGTCTGGGTGGCTCAGTCAGTTAAGCGTCTGACTCAGCTCAGGTCATGATCTCAGGGTCCTGGGATTGAGCCCCCATGTGGGGCTCCCTGCTCAGCGGGGAGTCTGCCTCTCCCTCCCTCTCTGCCGCTCCCCCTGCTCATGTGCACGGGAGCGCTCTCTCCTCTCTCTCTCTCTCTCTGCTAAATAAATAAATAAAATCTTTAAAAAAATAAAAAGATTTCATTTATTTGACAGAGCATAAGCAGGGGGAATGGCAGAGGCAGAGGGAGAAGCAGGCTCCCCGCTGAGCAGGGAGCCTGATTCAGGACTTGATCCCGGGACGCCGAGACCATGACCCCAGCCAAAGGCAGATGCTTAACCGACTGAGCCACCCAGATGACCCTTTTTTTTTTTTTTTTTTTTTTTTGAACAAGCTTGTGCATTTTGTTTTTCAGCGGCGAAAGTGGGGCAGGTAAAACCGAAAGCACCAAATTGATCCTCAAGTTTTTATCAGTCATCAGTCAACAGTCTCTGGAATTGTCCTTGAAGGAGAAGACATCCTGTGTTGAACAAGCTATTCTGGAAAGCAGGTATTTCTTTATCATGCTCTTATTTCCGACAAATGGGATCTACTGTCCTCCCTGCATAGCTCATTAAGGACGAGTTATAATTAGTTGCTCTATTTTCTCTTTTACGATTCCTCAAGGAAAAGTCCCAGCATGGACATAGCAATTTCTAACAACCTGGGTGACCATTCCTGATCCCCCTGAATCCCCATCCCCCCAACCCCGTTCTCCTACTAGGCCAAGTTTGAGTTGGTGAGTGAGCGATTCTGAGGAATATTCTGCAGCCACCTCTTACCAGCAAGCCCTTGACTCGCTTTTTGGAGGCCTCGTTATGAGCAGAAATTTCAGCCTCTGGCGACTGTGTAACAGAGGACTTAGCACAGAGATGAGGGAGCCTGTCCTGGGCTTCCAGCCCTTTGGAAGCACCGTGTGGGCAAGATGGCGTTTTTATAGCCTCTCACGTGGCGGAAGATCAGTGATACTTCTGATGGCAGTGAGCCTGTGAACTTTGAGAGAGGGCTGTGTGGGGAGGTATCATCTGACTTTTTATTTTGAATATGTATTTGCCCGATGTCTGATTTGTGCCTTATAACATTTTAGAGCCAGTAAGGACTTTATAGATCTTGTTATTTCGAATTTAGTCCAGAAGTCCGCAAACTACAGCCAGATGCCTATAACCTGTAACATTCATACACTTTTTTCAATGGTCATGAAATATATATAACATAAAATTTATAATTTTAAACACTTTTTCAGTGTACGGCTTCGTGGCATTAAGTACATTCACACTGTTGTGCAACCATTAAAAACCATCCATCTGCAGAACTTTGTCATCTTCCTGCAGCCTGTTTTTGTTAATAAAGTTTTATCGGAACACAGACACACTAGTTTGTTTATGTATTGTTTACAGCTTGCTTTTAAGCTACAGTGGCAGAGCTGAGTGTTTGTAACTGAGAACACATGGCCCACCAAGCCTAAAATATCTATTATCTGATTCTTTACAGAAAAGTTTGCCGTGCCTTGATCTAGTCTGACCCCATTTTACAGTTGGGGTAAATAAATGAGTTGCCCCAGGAGAGACAACAAACGGGTGAAATGCCCAGGACTGGGACTTTTTCGGTTGCTGAAATTTAAGTGGGGTCTTTTTCTGTGCCATCCCTGGCCTGTGTGTATTAACCCAGGCTGGTTTGCACAAGGACAAGCCATTGTGGTCACATGAACTTTGTAGCATCCTGTGGCTGCACACCGAGCTCTAAGAGCTCTCATTCAAAATGGATATGCGTTATTAACCCATTTCAGCAAGTGCTTTGAAGATCTGGCTCTTCTGTAAATAAATGTAGTCACCATAGGTCCTTTTGATTTTAGATTTTTCTTGCAATTGTATATTTTGACATTTGTGAGGAACGCTCTTGCTGTTTTTAGATCTCCCCTGATTAACACTCACTGCTGTCCTCACTTTTTTTTAATAAAAAAATTTTTTTATTGATGTATAATGACATACAATGTCCTGTCAGTTTCAGGTGTACGTCATAGGGATGAGCTATTTCTGCACATTGTGAAATGATCCCCACGAGAAGTCTGGTGACCATCTGTCACCGTACATAGTGATTCTAATGTTATTGATACAGCTCATGACTGATGTATTTTATAACTGGAGGTTGTCCTCACGTCTTTCACAGCCCCATCATGGAAGCTTTCGGCAATGCCAAGACCGTGTACAACAACAACTCCAGTCGCTTTGGGAAGTTCGTTCAGCTGAACATCTGCCAGAAGGGAAATATTCAGGGCGGGAGAATTGTAGATTGTATCCTGTTTCATTTCAGTCTTGTCTTTAGTATTTGACTCTATAAGTACAAACTGCTCTTAGTAATCTAAGGACAGATAATGTGAAACATTTCAGTGTCTGCTTAAAATTACTATGTTTGACCTATTAACTATTCTAGGAGATAACTGTTTTTCTTTTGGAAAATTCTGTTATGTTAGTAATCTGGAAAATTGGATTCGTCATCAAGCATCAAATGTTTGTTGTTTGAGATCGGTTCTGTCAAATAGTTTGGCACCTCCTAGGACACCATGTGTCCTGTTTGAAGTCTATGCTTTGTTGGCTCATCTCTTGGCACTGGAAGTCTCAATGTCAAGGGAATAGGGATTTGTAATTATTCAGATGACAAAGAATAGAAAATTAAAGCCTAATTGAGCATGTCATATCCTGGTTTTGCTCCTTGACTGGCCATTGCTTTTCACATGAAGATTTATTAGAAAAAGTAAGTAAACATGATTTACTTCACATTTCCTTCTATAATAATAATTTTTGGCAATTATTGATTTGTGTTAATTAAATGGAGGAAACGTCTCTGAGATGAAATCTGATTTTTCCCCACAGAACCGAGTAGTAAGGCAAAACCCTGGGGAGAGGAATTATCACATATTCTATGCACTGCTGGCAGGGCTAGAACATGAACAGAGAGGTAAGTGAATGGGAGACCAGAGAAATATGGATTAGCAACTTGTTTCCCTAGAAAAGCTGTCAGTAAGACCTCTGTTTGGGTTTTGTTGGTATTCCGTCAATTGAAACGAAATGTATGAGAATATCGAAAGATGCTGAGTCCATTTTAGAGCCAAATGTACAGAGAAAATCATCAGTAGAGAAATGTTACATTTTTTGTTTTTGGGATCCTGGTACTTTTCTAATTTAATGGGATAGTTATAAGAAAAAAATGTATGATGCATATTGTAACTGGTTTACTTTGAAACCACACCCAAATAAAGCTAATTTCTAAACATTTGATTTTTAAGGGAAAATAAAACAGGATCCTTATCAGTTCGTTTTTTAAGAACATTTTCTGTCATACCATCTAGTTTCATTAAATCCTTTATTTTTATTTTTACTTATTGATTTTTTGTTTTTTTTAGAGAGCATAATCAAGACTTGGACGCTTAACTGGCTGAGCCACCCAGGCACCCCTAATTAAATCCTTTTTTTTTTTTTTTTCTCTAAATGATGATTAAGAGAGAACTTTTTTTTATATTAATAGGGGACTGTGATTTATATACTTTATTTTTTTTTTAAGTTAAAAGTACAAATTCTTTTGGATTCTGTCTTATCCTGGCCTGTCCAATTCTGATTTTAATGTTTTTCTTTATTTTTGTAGAAGAATTTTATTTATCTGTGCCAGAAAACTACCACTACTTGAGTCAATCTGGATGCGTGGAAGACAAGACAATCAGTGACCAGGAATCCTTCAGGGAAGTGATTGTAAGTTACTTTCTTAGTTTCCCTTTATTAAGAGTGATAACCCCCTAAAAAAATTTTTTTTAAAAAGTGGCATTTCAGTTCCTGTTTCAAAAAAATGTTTTTAATGAAAATAGAAGTAATTACATTTGTATCGCTGTATGAGACTAGGTACTTTCTTGTTCCAAATCATGATAAAGAATGTTCCGGACTGGTTTCTTTAGAAGGTAGATAAATCCTCTNAGAAATAATTACATTTGTATCGCTGTATGAGACTAGGTACTTTCTTCTTGTTCCAAATCATGATAAAGAATGTTCCAGACTGGAAGAGAATCCTCGTTCTTTAGAAGGTAGATAAATATTTGTGGCATTCAGGATGGGGGGGGTTGACTTGGGACAGTGTATGTATTAAAAAAAATATATCACAGGCTTGGCACCGGAACATGCCAGTCTTTCTTTTTTGAGCTTATTATTTATTTTTATTTTTTTTTATAACAGTTTCTACAGCTAAATATCTGTCAACCTTTAGGCCAGGTGACTGTTAGGATCTTGTCTGGTTCTCGCCTGATTCTGAGAACCGATTCTGACCACAAGAACGGTAGTCACCTTACAACTCTGAGGTGTGGATATGTGTGTCACTTATGGTTTTCTGATATCACGTGGACTTTGTTATAAGGTGACAACGTTTAGGAAGCCTGGTCATCGAGCTTTATTAATAGCCCCGCCCGATTGCGAATGGCCCGTAGATTGCTGCCAGTGCGGTCTCCTTTCCTTCGCCAGAGTCATTACCACGACAGTTGGATAAGTGGATCTAGGGTTCATTCATCGTAAACGCAGCTCACATTGAGCTCTTGTTATATGGACTCAAATGGGCCATCTCTCTCGTTGCTCTTAACCCTGTGAGGGTAGGAACCCAGGTTGTCTACACTCTACGACTCAGAGAGGTTGGTGTCCAGCCTAATCACACACAGTACCAGATAGAGCCGGTGTGGAGTCTAACGGCAAATCCCAGACTCTAATCCACAAGGCAGGTGGGTGGTCCCTGCTTCTGGTACACCCCAGGTTTGTTGGTCAGGTTCTTGTCTTTATAGTTGTCAACGGTTGTCTATTCAGTATCCCCATTTATTCTTCCAGATTGTTCATAAAAATGCCTTGTGGAATGAAATCAGGTTTTTTTTAAGTGGATATATATTATACATCATTTTTCCACATTTTAAATTGAAATTAAGAACAGGATTGGCTATAATATGATCCTCTTCCCCTCTGTGTCCCTTTTATTCTGTCATTTATAATGCAGAGGGGTTTCTCTTGCCAAATGCCTTCCTTGAAACTGTTAACAAGAAAGCCCGCTGTGACAACACCTTTTGCTGTGTGCCCTGGACAGCATGACTGACAGTTGGATTTTATGAAATGTTTAAATATTTTAAATTTTCTTTCCCAATCTTATTTTGCTCCTGTAGTTCTGTCAGTACTCAGACTTTCTCTCAATTTGTTTAGTCTTTACTGTGTGTTAGAATAAATATGAAAACTCATTCTTATCTTTGATGAAAAGGGCAAAGGAGGACAGGATTTTTTTCCTTTTTTTTTTTTTTTTTTTCTTTCTTGAAGCTGGAGATCAATGCTTTGTGATAGAAGCACGTTGTTTGTGGCAGGAGACAGACTCCTAATTGTCCAAGAAGCAGCAGGTCTACTGATTTAGCTCGCTGGCCACTAGGGTGCACTGGGCATCGGGTCCTCCCCTTGTCCTGAGAGCCCCGGAGAAGTTACTGTGCTGAGTTTCCTCTGCTCTCCTCTTGGACCTTCATTTTCTGATTCAGAATTGTTTGTGCCTTTTGCTAGCCTACAGGTAGACCTTTGGGGCTCGCCCTGCTTTTCATTGATTGCTAGCTTTCATTATTGAATTGAAAGAGTAGGTTTTGGCTTTTATAATCTAATCTTATATTGAGAAGGTATCATCGAGAAAGGAAGAAAATTTGTACATGACGTTGATGTAGATATAGACAAGGTTACAAGTATTCCATCTGCATATTCTTAAATATTTACTTTGGGATTACTTTTTAGTGTCGGCCTATTAGGAATGGCAGTGAAAACCTAGCTGCTATGTATTAAAATCAGGAACATGTAGTTTTTATTATTATTTAACCTTCTGAAAGTTCTAAGCAATACGGTCAGAAAAGAAAAAAAAGGTGCACCTTTTTAGAAAGGAGGAAAAATACTCTTTTCTAAAAAAGTAAGATTTTCTCCCTTCATTTTTTTTCTCCCTTTACCTTAACCTGCAAGAACCACAAATTGGGGAATGGCTTAAATAATTTGTTATAGGCATAAGATTAGGTCCATTACAGCAAGCAAAACATATGCTCAAATATATTTAATTATATGGAAAAACTTGCTTATTTTATAATTGAGGAAGATAAGCTGCAACACTTGATAATCCTTTTATTTAAAAAAGCATTTTATTTATAATTGAGGGTATATGATAATTGATACAGTAATTTTATGCAGAAAAAAGGCTGGGACGAAAAAATATACCAAAAATGTTAGGCAGAATTCTAGGATTTTATCATTTTGTGTTATGTATTTACAGTGAATATATCAGCTTTAATTATATAATTAGGATTACACTCCTAAAATCATAATTTCTACGATCATAAGTATCCTGTCAATACCAGCCCGCCCATTGTTCTACCTTACTCTGTAACCAGGAATGACAGGAATGGTGAAAAAGAGACACCGAACTCTTCAGGCTGAAGTTGGTTTTTATATATTCAACGTGTTTGAGCACCTGCTGTGTGCCAGGCACTGTTCTAGGCACCAAGGAGGCTGCAGTAAATGAGCCACATATAATTCCGGTATTCTGCTAAAGAAGGAAAAAAGATTGAATCATACTGTACAGCTGCTTTGAATGTAATTTTTCTCTCAGTATTTTCTCCAAAATCAAATACCACCTAAATTTTTATCTTCATATTTCAGTTTCGTAAAGCTGCTTTCCCCAGAGGTTTTGGGATCAAAGGAAGGGAAGGGACCACATTTCATTAAAGCTGAAGGACATTTGTTTGCAGAATATGTTGAAAGATTCATAGAAATTATTTCTGTGAATTATGTATGCAAATGTCATTTCTGGTGTTCATTTTTAGCTGCTAAAAAGTGATTCTTTTTATCAACTTCAATGTCAGTATACTCCTGTATACTTCTTTTAAGAATTTTGCTTATTTTGTTGAGAATTTGCTTTATGTATTTTTAGAGTTCATCATTGCTACCACTTGACATTAATATAAATAAGTGCCCATAAAATACCCTGGACAGCTTTAGGGGACCTGGTTTTTCCTGGTACAGACTCCGTGAACGTATGCTGAATTTTATAGCCATGTTTTTATGCAGCCTTTCAAGTCGCTCTAGAAATTTCAAGTCAATAGGAACAACTAATTTATCTGCATTTGACCCACCAGAATGGTAGCTGATAAAATGTGTGTGAAGTAACAGGAGTCTTTGGGTGATAATCTTTTCAGATTCTCTTACTCCACAGATGTTGAATGTTTATAGCATGCCTGGCTGTGGACCAGGACTGGGGGTTTCTGAACCGTATCAGCCTTACTGGATATATCCCTGGGTTTTTAATGGTGTGAGCCCATGTATATGTATGCATAAATTCATTCCACAGGAGTCAGTTTTTAAGACTTAAAGGGCCGACTTTAAACCTCAATTTTGCCAAGCATGGAAACATCAGTCTCTTTCAGTGGTGAAGAACTTGGGAGCATAAGCAAATTTTATATTATAAAATGACATAATATTGCATAGTATCACATTACATAATAGATTATTATCAAATTGCTTACTTGCGATTTACTATGCCCAGAATAGCCTCCTCTTCCACTGTTTCAGTGACACTATTCAGGATTCATCTATGGTCCCTTTGCCTTGAATGGCACCTCTACACCTCGTAGCCAACTGCCTGAGCCCCTAAGCGGACGTACCTTTTGGCAGTAAAGCACCTGAAATTTGCCCCTCTTTTTATTAGTTTCTATCACGATGAGCCTGGCTTCCTTTGGTCCTTCACAGTTGGGACTAGATCACATATTTGTCATCTCCCTCCTTCTCCCCACCCACCCCCACTTTCCCAAAAACCCTTTTTTTATGTGCCTAATACGGGCTTTATTGAAAATATTTTAATTTTGTGCCAGTTTTATTATAACTAAATTGCCATTTAGTGCTTCTGAACTATACTGAGAATTTCCCAGCATGTTTTTAAGTCTTGGAACCGTACGTTGAGAAAATAAGATAATGATAACAAGCTTTAAAGTGGCTACTCTTGCCAAAGGGGGGTGGAGATTGTAACTGGAGAGATTGTAAACAGGGCAGTAGGGCACAATAATTACAGGCTCTTGCTGGTGGTTCCAGCACGCATGCCCACGCTGCTGGCGACAGGGGGCAGCCATTAAATTACGCCGCGGTATGATTAATGCAATTACTACTCATCACCACGCTCCTAATTCACTTAGAATTAGACTGAAAGTAGTCAAATTTATTAACACAGTGAGCACACTTTGTTTGCTTTCTATCTCCGTATATGACTTCGGTATGTATTTAAAAACTTAGCCAAGAATATTGTCAGCGGGCATCTCGGTATTTTTCATTTGATTGCTTCACGTTTTCTGCTGCTGCAAACTTATTATTTTTTTTTTTTGTTCTTATTTCCATTTAGTGTTATATAATGTCCAGGTAGTTGACTTAAACAGTGAAGACTTTCATTTCTGTGATCATTCTATGATCTAAGAATTTTTATAAGTTAGTGTTGAATATGTCTTATAGGAGGAAAACGTCAGTCATAGAGGGAAAGTATTAACTTTGGCACAGAGTAGATGTTTTATAATTATTTCGCTGTTTGATTTGGTCCTCGCTGCTATTTTAAGAGTCTTGAGAATAAGAAATTATCCTGTGTTTCTTAACTATCTTTCTTTACTTTTAACTTTTAGAGTAAGTAAATCTGAATAATTATTTTTCCATTTTTTTTTAATTGGTAAGCACTCGACTAATCTTATTCTTTGTGTCAATTTCTGTTTTCACCCATGAAATGAGTCATCTTACCCCCAATTAAATAATTCATGGTGTTTTTATTTGTAATCAGATTTATTGAAAGGCAGTGGACATAATAAAACGCTACCATTTAAAGTATACGTTTTAATGGATTTTGAATTTACTCATGCATGTACCCACAACCACAATCAAAATGAAGGGTGATTCTATACTCCAAATGTTCCTTTGGCCCTTCCCAGCCACCCTACTCCTAGGAAACCATTGATCTGTTTTCAGGCACAAATCAGTAGAGTTTCTCTTCTAGAGGTTCTTGTAAGTGAAACCACACAGAGCGTATCCTCCTGTCTACCTCCTTTGACTCGTCTGCATCATACAGAACACAGTTCATTCCTTTTTCTAGTGAGTGTTCTTCCCTTGAATCAGCTGCAATTTGTTTATCCATTCACTGTTAATATTGTAAAATGTTGTACTGTTATTGTAAAAATGTTGTCAAAACATTAAAAGACGTGATGGAACATAATGTTTGTGAGTTTACCAACACTAACATTGCAACTGTTTTCAATACGGTGTATTTACTTCCCAGGCTGGTTTTCTTTATGGGGCACCTGGCTGGCTCATTTAGTAGATAACCCGATTGTGGATCTTCAGTTGTAAGTTCGAGTCCCACATTGAGTGTAGAGATTACTTTAAGAAAAAAAAAAAGTTATAAAAATATAATTTTTAAAAAATTTACTGATAATGTGGTTTTATGTTTAAGTAATTTTTACACCCACCATGGAGCTTGAACTCATGACCCCAAGATGAAGAATCCCATACTTTAGCGATCAGCCAGGCACCCCACAAAGACATAATTTTAAACTTTTTATAGAAGGCTATCATAAATCATGTTTCTGGATGATCATAATTTCCTTTAAAAAGTATACACTATTCTAAACTATTGAACTGTTCTCAACTATTGCTGGTACATATACGACCAACACGATACTGTCATATAATCTTGTTTTCCAAAAAGATTATAGTAACTTACAGCACCAATGACCAGTGCATCAACGTCCCAGTTTCACCAATTTTAGGTTTATCATTCACAAGTGTTTTGCTAATTAATAGAAGCGATCTCAGATTTTCTTTGATTTGTACATGTTTCATTTCTAGGCAGGACTTGCATATGCTCCTATAAGAAATGCCTATTTTATTTCTGTTGTTCATGTACCTTTTATTATGGCCAAGCTATTGCTCCTTCTCTTATAATTTTTAAATTGTTTTCCTGTTTATTGTATTTGCCCTTTGTTTCAACTTTGTTTTTTCCTTGTAAAGAAGTTAAATGTTTCACATGTTAAATCTCCAGTTGTTTCCTTTTACAATTTCTACTGCTTCAAGGTGGTGCATGGTTTCCTTCCTAATCCCCTAAAGTGATTGTCATTGTTAACGATTGTTACATTGTGGGTCCACAGGCTCTTGGTAGGTCATTTTCATCAGTATAACCAACAGTACCTCGGTTGGGGGAAAGGGGTGCTTTTCTCTTGACAAGAATATGGCTTCTGAATCATAACACAGAGGCACCTGGGTGACTCAAGTTGGTTAAGCATTGAGCGNGCATTGAGCATCCAACTCTTGATTTCAGCTCAGGTCATGACCTCAGGGTCCTGAGATCCAGCCCCGTGTCCATGCCTAGCACAGACCCTGCTAAAGATTCTCTCTTTCCTGCTCGCCCCTGCCCCTACCCCCCCATCTCTGAAATCAATCCGTCAATCAATCACAATAGAAAATGAGCAGATCTTTGATGTAATTCAGACAGTACCTGACTTCAGGTGTTTGGGTACTTGTATTTGGGAACGAACCTCTTCTCCTGTAGGGGCCTGTTTATTTTTATTCTTCCCCAAACAGCATTATGTTAACTTCCATTTCCTATGGAGGGGCCAAGACAAGATCTTTAAGAACTCTTTGGAGAAATTAAAAAGAGATGTGATGAATGTCTAGAGAAGACTGATCTGAATCCATTCATCTATTCCATCAGTTTCTATTATAAAAGGAGCAGAGACGCTCCTATCTACAGAGTTCCTAGTAGAGAATTGTATTCCTCTGACTTGGGTCCCTGCTGCATTTCGCCATTAAGGAAAGGCCCCGAAATTTACACTGGAACGGTCCCTTGAAGCCTTCTCCTTCCCCACTGACTATGTGCAAGAAAATAAATGTCCCATTATGCTTCCGTGTCTACAGAAAAAGCATTTCTTTATCAGCATCATCACTGTGACTCTTAGGGAATTGTTCTGTGGCGTCACTGGCACTGATGAGGCACGTATCTCGTTGGATGTCATCGACTGGGTGCTCTTTCCACATTCTACACTTCTTCCTTAATATTACATTCTTTTATGTGAGATCCTTATCATTTAAAAGTGAGGGGTCATGAGTCTGTTTCTTGTTTTCTTGCCTTTAGAACAAGACCTAACGATTTTACTGAGTAATGGGTTTTTCATTTTCTTTAATATGGAAGAAAAACAACAAAAACTTAAATACATTGATTTTCTTTCAGACGGCAATGGAGGTGATGCAGTTCAGCAGGGAGGAAGTTCGGGAGGTTCTGAGGCTTCTCGCTGGGGTATTACATCTTGGGAACATAGAATTTATCACTGCTGGTGGGGCCCAAGTGTCCTTCAAAACGGGTAAGATGCCCCCTCCCTGGCTCCCTCCCCCTTGGGTTTTTCCTCATAGGGAGCGTAGACCGAAAATATTTATTCTGGCCTTTTACAGAAAGAGCTTTCTGACCCTGGACAGAGACCCACGGAACTTTGTATTTGATGGGAACTGTCAGCTATGAAAGGGTCCAAGCGTATGAGGGGTGATTACTGCAGGGGATGGTGACTGTGTGCTCATTCTTAGCAAGAGGAAAACGGACCCAGTAAAGAAAGATGAGCACCAGGGATTAGATGTAGACAAGCGTCAGGGGTCAGGGGCGCGGTGACGTAATGTCCTGGGGAAGCCCGTTCGTTCTCAAGCGGAAATGCTGCCCACAGGCTGTCTCCTTGAGTTATTTATCCCCCAACACCAGTGACTTCTTATTCGTAAAGTGCCTCGGTGATGTGTTGTGAAGACGAAAAATTCATATCCTTATGAATCCTTATGTCAGGCTCCCTGCTCCGTGGAGAGGCTCCCTCTCCCGCTCCCGCTCCCCCTGCTCGTGCTCCCTCTCTCTCAAATAAATAAATCTTTAAAAAAAGAGTGACATTGCCTTACATTTTTGCAAACTTGGAAGATATCTGATGTAATGGGGGACAGCTGGATTCTCTTCCCTGCTTCTGCATTCAGTTTGTTGAGACACCTCATGTCACGTAGCCACCAGAAAATTCCTCTCTATCGTGGTAAGGGAGTGTGAGTAAAACAGCAAACAACATCCTAACATCACGGCAAATAGTTACGACCTTGCAAGACTTGCAGATCTTGGGTAGCCGCTGCCTCAGGGTCTCAGGACCCCACTTGGTCCAAGCATCAGGTTCTCTGCTCCTAGCCTGAGACTCCTTAAGGGAGGGAGTAACTTACCAGTAGAATGTGTGTTCTGTAAATTCTACCTGAGGGACTGAGGACTGTTCCCTGCTTTAATGCGTCACAGCGTGGAGTTCGCCTTGAACCCATGTCACTGTGTGGAGTTAGATTTGGGGGCCCGTTCCTTCTTGGCTCAGTGCATCCACTTTTGCCTTGTTCTTCATTTCCAGCCTTGGGCAGGTCTGCTGAGCTACTTGGGCTGGACCCCGCACAGCTCACCGACGCTCTGACGCAGAGATCTATGTTCCTCAGGGGGGAGGAGATCCTCACGCCCCTCACCGTTCAACAGGTACGTGCCCTTTGCCATCAAAGCATGTTTTTAAAAGACACTCCTGCACTTTCACATTCATGGCTTTGATTCAAATAAGTAACTGCCACAAACCATTCAAATGAGTTTGGTTCCTGATCAGAATAAAGAAGATACCCCTGCTGAAGGGAGGAGACAAAGTTGATCATTTTCTTAGAGGTAGTGATGCCGCGTTTCAAAGAGGACTGGGTCTGATGGAGATTTCCTGAGTTCGAGTCCTGACACACTACTTTCTGTTCTTGGGGAGTGCAGTCATTGTGTCTGTTTCCTCCTCTGTAAGGCAGGGATAGTGATCATACCTAATTCATAGGATTCTTGTAAGGATAATAATAAATATATGCCAGTTACTTAAGTACCAGATAAACATGAGCTATCATAATTTATTGTTATTATTATGTAGTAGTGCTTAGTTTCCCTTCTGCTACTGCCTCGAGCCAATTATATGTGCCAGCCCATCTAATATCAGTTTCTTGATTAGATAAGTAAAATTGCTAACCATGCCATCAAGAAAATTTTTCTGTGTACAAAGTAGATCATGAGGGGTGCCTGGGTGGCTCAGTCGGTTAAGCATCTGCATTCGGCTCAGGTCATGATCCCAGGGTCCTGGGACTGAGGCCCCCCCCCC
>NC_048220.1:134030350-134043675 GCF_002007445.2 Ailuropoda melanoleuca
TCTTGTTCCAAATCATGATAAAGAATGTTCCAGACTGGAAGAGAATCCTCGTTCTTTAGAAGGTAGATAAATATTTGTGGCATTCAGGATGGGGGGGGTTGACTTGGGACAGTGTATGTATTAAAAAAAATATATCACAGGCTTGGCACCGGAACATGCCAGTCTTTCTTTTTTGAGCTTATTATTTATTTTTATTTTTTTTTATAACAGTTTCTACAGCTAAATATCTGTCAACCTTTAGGCCAGGTGACTGTTAGGATCTTGTCTGGTTCTCGCCTGATTCTGAGAACCGATTCTGACCACAAGAACGGTAGTCACCTTACAACTCTGAGGTGTGGATATGTGTGTCACTTATGGTTTTCTGATATCACGTGGACTTTGTTATAAGGTGACAACGTTTAGGAAGCCTGGTCATCGAGCTTTATTAATAGCCCCGCCCGATTGCGAATGGCCCGTAGATTGCTGCCAGTGCGGTCTCCTTTCCTTCGCCAGAGTCATTACCACGACAGTTGGATAAGTGGATCTAGGGTTCATTCATCGTAAACGCAGCTCACATTGAGCTCTTGTTATATGGACTCAAATGGGCCATCTCTCTCGTTGCTCTTAACCCTGTGAGGGTAGGAACCCAGGTTGTCTACACTCTACGACTCAGAGAGGTTGGTGTCCAGCCTAATCACACACAGTACCAGATAGAGCCGGTGTGGAGTCTAACGGCAAATCCCAGACTCTAATCCACAAGGCAGGTGGGTGGTCCCTGCTTCTGGTACACCCCAGGTTTGTTGGTCAGGTTCTTGTCTTTATAGTTGTCAACGGTTGTCTATTCAGTATCCCCATTTATTCTTCCAGATTGTTCATAAAAATGCCTTGTGGAATGAAATCAGGTTTTTTTTAAGTGGATATATATTACACATCATTTTTCCACATTTTAAATTGAAATTAAGAACAGGATTGGCTATAATATGATCCTCTTCCCCTCTGTGTCCCTTTTATTCTGTCATTTATAATGCAGAGGGGTTTCTCTTGCCAAATGCCTTCCTTGAAACTGTTAACAAGAAAGCCCGCTGTGACAACACCTTTTGCTGTGTGCCCTGGACAGCATGACTGACAGTTGGATTTTATGAAATGTTTAAATATTTTAAATTTTCTTTCCCAATCTTATTTTGCTCCTGTAGTTCTGTCAGTACTCAGACTTTCTCTCAATTTGTTTAGTCTTTACTGTGTGTTAGAATAAATATGAAAACTCATTCTTATCTTTGATGAAAAGGGCAAAGGAGGACAGGATTTTTTTCCTTTTTTTTTTTTTTTTTTCTTTCTTGAAGCTGGAGATCAATGCTTTGTGATAGAAGCACGTTGTTTGTGGCAGGAGACAGACTCCTAATTGTCCAAGAAGCAGCAGGTCTACTGATTTAGCTCGCTGGCCACTAGGGTGCACTGGGCATCGGGTCCTCCCCTTGTCCTGAGAGCCCCGGAGAAGTTACTGTGCTGAGTTTCCTCTGCTCTCCTCTTGGACCTTCATTTTCTGATTCAGAATTGTTTGTGCCTTTTGCTAGCCTACAGGTAGACCTTTGGGGCTCGCCCTGCTTTTCATTGATTGCTAGCTTTCATTATTGAATTGAAAGAGTAGGTTTTGGCTTTTATAATCTAATCTTATATTGAGAAGGTATCATCGAGAAAGGAAGAAAATTTGTACATGACGTTGATGTAGATATAGACAAGGTTATAAGTATTCCATCTGCATATTCTTAAATATTTACTTTGGGATTACTTTTTAGTGTCGGCCTATTAGGAATGGCAGTGAAAACCTAGCTGCTATGTATTAAAATCAGGAACATGTAGTTTTTATTATTATTTAACCTTCTGAAAGTTCTAAGCAATACGGTCAGAAAAGAAAAAAAAGGTGCACCTTTTTAGAAAGGAGGAAAAATACTCTTTTCTAAAAAAGTAAGATTTTCTCCCTTCATTTTTTTTCTCCCTTTACCTTAACCTGCAAGAACCACAAATTGGGGAATGGCTTAAATAATTTGTTATAGGCATAAGATTAGGTCCATTACAGCAAGCAAAACATATGCTCAAATATATTTAATTATATGGAAAAACTTGCTTATTTTATAATTGAGGAAGATAAGCTGCAACACTTGATAATCCTTTTATTTAAAAAAGCATTTTATTTATAATTGAGGGTATATGATAATTGATACAGTAATTTTATGCAGAAAAAAGGCTGGGACGAAAAAATATACCAAAAATGTTAGGCAGAATTCTAGGATTTTATCATTTTGTGTTATGTATTTACAGTGAATATATCAGCTTTAATTATATAATTAGGATTACACTCCTAAAATCATAATTTCTACGATCATAAGTATCCTGTCAATACCAGCCCGCCCATTGTTCTACCTTACTCTGTAACCAGGAATGACAGGAATGGTGAAAAAGAGACACCGAACTCTTCAGGCTGAAGTTGGTTTTTATATATTCAACGTGTTTGAGCACCTGCTGTGTGCCAGGCACTGTTCTAGGCACCAAGGAGGCTGCAGTAAATGAGCCACATATAATTCCGGTATTCTGCTAAAGAAGGAAAAAAGATTGAATCATACTGTACAGCTGCTTTGAATGTAATTTTTCTCTCAGTATTTTCTCCAAAATCAAATACCACCTAAATTTTTATCTTCATATTTCAGTTTCGTAAAGCTGCTTTCCCCAGAGGTTTTGGGATCAAAGGAAGGGAAGGGACCACATTTCATTAAAGCTGAAGGACATTTGTTTGCAGAATATGTTGAAAGATTCATAGAAATTATTTCTGTGAATTATGTATGCAAATGTCATTTCTGGTGTTCATTTTTAGCTGCTAAAAAGTGATTCTTTTTATCAACTTCAATGTCAGTATACTCCTGTATACTTCTTTTAAGAATTTTGCTTATTTTGTTGAGAATTTGCTTTATGTATTTTTAGAGTTCATCATTGCTACCACTTGACATTAATATAAATAAGTGCCCATAAAATACCCTGGACAGCTTTAGGGGACCTGGTTTTTCCTGGTACAGACTCCGTGAACGTATGCTGAATTTTATAGCCATGTTTTTATGCAGCCTTTCAAGTCGCTCTAGAAATTTCAAGTCAATAGGAACAACTAATTTATCTGCATTTGACCCACCAGAATGGTAGCTGATAAAATGTGTGTGAAGTAACAGGAGTCTTTGGGTGATAATCTTTTCAGATTCTCTTACTCCACAGATGTTGAATGTTTATAGCATGCCTGGCTGTGGACCAGGACTGGGGGTTTCTGAACCGTATCAGCCTTACTGGATATATCCCTGGGTTTTTAATGGTGTGAGCCCATGTATATGTATGCATAAATTCATTCCACAGGAGTCAGTTTTTAAGACTTAAAGGGCCGACTTTAAACCTCAATTTTGCCAAGCATGGAAACATCAGTCTCTTTCAGTGGTGAAGAACTTGGGAGCATAAGCAAATTTTATATTATAAAATGACATAATATTGCATAGTATCACATTACATAATAGATTATTATCAAATTGCTTACTTGCGATTTACTATGCCCAGAATAGCCTCCTCTTCCACTGTTTCAGTGACACTATTCAGGATTCATCTATGGTCCCTTTGCCTTGAATGGCACCTCTACACCTCGTAGCCAACTGCCTGAGCCCCTAAGCGGACGTACCTTTTGGCAGTAAAGCACCTGAAATTTGCCCCTCTTTTTATTAGTTTCTATCACGATGAGCCTGGCTTCCTTTGGTCCTTCACAGTTGGGACTAGATCACATATTTGTCATCTCCCTCCTTCTCCCCACCCACCCCCACTTTCCCAAAAACCCTTTTTTTATGTGCCTAATACGGGCTTTATTGAAAATATTTTAATTTTGTGCCAGTTTTATTATAACTAAATTGCCATTTAGTGCTTCTGAACTATACTGAGAATTTCCCAGCATGTTTTTAAGTCTTGGAACCGTACGTTGAGAAAATAAGATAATGATAACAAGCTTTAAAGTGGCTACTCTTGCCAAAGGGGGGTGGAGATTGTAACTGGAGAGATTGTAAACAGGGCAGTAGGGCACAATAATTACAGGCTCTTGCTGGTGGTTCCAGCACGCATGCCCACGCTGCTGGCGACAGGGGGCAGCCATTAAATTACGCCGCGGTATGATTAATGCAATTACTACTCATCACCACGCTCCTAATTCACTTAGAATTAGACTGAAAGTAGTCAAATTTATTAACACAGTGAGCACACTTTGTTTGCTTTCTATCTCCGTATATGACTTCGGTATGTATTTAAAAACTTAGCCAAGAATATTGTCAGCGGGCATCTCGGTATTTTTCATTTGATTGCTTCACGTTTTCTGCTGCTGCAAACTTATTATTTTTTTTTGTTGTTCTTATTTCCATTTAGTGTTATATAATGTCCAGGTAGTTGACTTAAACAGTGAAGACTTTCATTTCTGTGATCATTCTATGATCTAAGAATTTTTGTAAGTTAGTGTTGAATATGTCTTATAGGAGGAAAACGTCAGTCATAGAGGGAAAGTATTAACTTTGGCACAGAGTAGATGTTTTATAATTATTTCGCTGTTTGATTTGGTCCTCGCTGCTATTTTAAGAGTCTTGAGAATAAGAAATTATCCTGTGTTTCTTAACTATCTTTCTTTACTTTTAACTTTTAGAGTAAGTAAATCTGAATAATTATTTTTCCATTTTTTTTTAATTGGTAAGCACTCGACTAATCTTATTCTTTGTGTCAATTTCTGTTTTCACCCATGAAATGAGTCATCTTACCCCCAATTAAATAATTCATGGTGTTTTTATTTGTAATCAGATTTATTGAAAGGCAGTGGACATAATAAAACGCTACCATTTAAAGTATACGTTTTAATGGATTTTGAATTTACTCATGCATGTACCCACAACCACAATCAAAATGAAGGGTGATTCTATACTCCAAATGTTCCTTTGGCCCTTCCCAGCCACCCTACTCCTAGGAAACCATTGATCTGTTTTCAGGCACAAATCAGTAGAGTTTCTCTTCTAGAGGTTCTTGTAAGTGAAACCACACAGAGCGTATCCTCCTGTCTACCTCCTTTGACTCGTCTGCATCATACAGAACACAGTTCATTCCTTTTTCTAGTGAGTGTTCTTCCCTTGAATCAGCTGCAATTTGTTTATCCATTCACTGTTAATATTGTAAAATGTTGTACTGTTATTGTAAAAATGTTGTCAAAACATTAAAAGACGTGATGGAACATGATGTTTGTGAGTTTACCAACACTAACATTGCAACTGTTTTCAATACGGTGTATTTACTTCCCAGGCTGGTTTTCTTTATGGGGCACCTGGCTGGCTCATTTAGTAGATAACCCGATTGTGGATCTTCAGTTGTAAGTTCGAGTCCCACATTGAGTGTAGAGATTACTTTAAGAAAAAAAAAAAGTTATAAAAATATAATTTTTAAAAAATTTACTGATAATGTGGTTTTATGTTTAAGTAATTTTTACACCCACCATGGAGCTTGAACTCATGACCCCAAGATGAAGAATCCCATACTTTAGCGATCAGCCAGGCACCCCACAAAGACATAATTTTAAACTTTTTATAGAAGGCTATCATAAATCATGTTTCTGGATGATCATAATTTCCTTTAAAAAGTATACACTATTCTAAACTATTGAACTGTTCTCAACTATTGCTGGTACATATACGACCAACACGATACTGTCATATAATCTTGTTTTCCAAAAAGATTATAGTAACTTACAGCACCAATGACCAGTGCATCAACGTCCCAGTTTCACCAATTTTAGGTTTATCATTCACAAGTGTTTTGCTAATTAATAGAAGCGATCTCAGATTTTCTTTGATTTGTACATGTTTCATTTCTAGGCAGGACTTGCATATGCTCCTATAAGAAATGCCTATTTTATTTCTGTTGTTCATGTACCTTTTATTATGGCCAAGCTATTGCTCCTTCTCTTATAATTTTTAAATTGTTTTCCTGTTTATTGTATTTGCCCTTTGTTTCAACTTTGTTTTTTCCTTGTAAAGAAGTTAAATGTTTCACATGTTAAATCTCCAGTTGTTTCCTTTTACAATTTCTACTGCTTCAAGGTGGTGCATGGTTTCCTTCCTAATCCCCTAAAGTGATTGTCATTGTTAACGATTGTTACATTGTGGGTCCACAGGCTCTTGGTAGGTCATTTTCATTAGTATAACCAACAGTACCTCGGTTGGGGGAAAGGGGTGCTTTTCTCTTGACAAGAATATGGCTTCTGAATCATAACACAGGGGCACCTGGGTAACTCAAGTTGGTTAAGCATTGAGCATCCAACTCTTGATTTCAGCTCAGGTCATGACCTCAGGGTCCTGAGATCCAGCCCCGTGTCCATGCCTAGCACAGACCCTGCTAAAGATTCTCTCTTTCCTGCTCGCCCCTGCCCCTACCCCCCCATCTCTGAAATCAATCCGTCAATCAATCACAATAGAAAATGAGCAGATCTTTGATGTAATTCAGACAATACCTGACTTCAGGTGTTTGGGTACTTGTATTTGGGAACGAACCTCTTCTCCTGTAGGGGCCTGTTTATTTTTATTCTTCCCCAAACAGCATTATGTTAACTTCCATTTCCTATGGAGGGGCCAAGACAAGATCTTTAAGAACTCTTTGGAGAAATTAAAAAGAGATGTGATGAATGTCTAGAGAAGACTGATCTGAATCCATTCATCTATTCCATCAGTTTCTATTATAAAAGGAGCAGAGACGCTCCTATCTACAGAGTTCCTAGTAGAGAATTGTATTCCTCTGACTTGGGTCCCTGCTGCATTTCGCCATTAAGGAAAGGCCCCGAAATTTACACTGGAACGGTCCCTTGAAGCCTTCTCCTTCCCCACTGACTATGTGCAAGAAAATAAATGTCCCATTATGCTTCCGTGTCTACAGAAAAAGCATTTCTTTATCAGCATCATCACTGTGACTCTTAGGGAATTGTTCTGTGGCGTCACTGGCACTGATGAGGCACGTATCTCGTTGGATGTCATCGACTGGGTGCTCTTTCCACATTCTACACTTCTTCCTTAATATTACATTCTTTTATGTGAGATCCTTATCATTTAAAAGTGAGGGGTCATGAGTCTGTTTCTTGTTTTCTTGCCTTTAGAACAAGACCTAACGATTTTACTGAGTAATGGGTTTTTCATTTTCTTTAATATGGAAGAAAAACAACAAAAACTTAAATACATTGATTTTCTTTCAGACGGCAATGGAGGTGATGCAGTTCAGCAGGGAGGAAGTTCGGGAGGTTCTGAGGCTTCTCGCTGGGGTATTACATCTTGGGAACATAGAATTTATCACTGCTGGTGGGGCCCAAGTGTCCTTCAAAACGGGTAAGATGCCCCCTCCCTGGCTCCCTCCCCCTTGGGTTTTTCCTCATAGGGAGCGTAGACCGAAAATATTTATTCTGGCCTTTTACAGAAAGAGCTTTCTGACCCTGGACGGAGACCCACGGAACTTTGTATTTGATGGGAACTGTCAGCTATGAAAGGGCCCAAGCGTATGAGGGGTGATTACTGCAGGGGATGGTGACTGTGTGCTCATTCTTAGCAAGAGGAAAACGGACCCAGTAAAGAAAGATGAGCACCAGGGATTAGATGTAGACAAGCGTCAGGGGTCAGGGGCGCGGTGACGTAATGTCCTGGGGAAGCCCGTTCGTTCTCAAGCGGAAATGCTGCCCACAGGCTGTCTCCTTGAGTTATTTATCCCCCAACACCAGTGACTTCTTATTCGTAAAGTGCCTCGGTGATGTGTTGTGAAGACGAAAAATTCATATCCTTATGAATCCTTATGTCAGGCTCCCTGCTCCGTGGAGAGGCTCCCTCTCCCGCTCCCGCTCCCCCTGCTCGTGCTCCCTCTCTCTCAAATAAATAAATCTTTAAAAAAAGAGTGACATTGCCTTACATTTTTGCAAACTTGGAAGATATCTGATGTAATGGGGGACAGCTGGATTCTCTTCCCTGCTTCTGCATTCAGTTTGTTGAGACACCTCATGTCACGTAGCCACCAGAAAATTCCTCTCTATCGTGGTAAGGGAGTGTGAGTAAAACAGCAAACAACATCCTAACATCACGGCAAATAGTTACGACCTTGCAAGACTTGCAGATCTTGGGTAGCCGCTGCCTCAGGGTCTCAGGACCCCACTTGGTCCAAGCATCAGGTTCTCTGCTCCTAGCCTGAGACTCCTTAAGGGAGGGAGTAACTTACCAGTAGAATGTGTGTTCTGTAAATTCTACCTGAGGGACTGAGGACTGTTCCCTGCTTTAATGCGTCACAGTGTGGAGTTCGCCTTGAACCCATGTCACTGTGTGGAGTTAGATTTGGGGGCCCGTTCCTTCTTGGCTCAGTGCATCCACTTTTGCCTTGTTCTTCATTTCCAGCCTTGGGCAGGTCTGCTGAGCTACTTGGGCTGGACCCCGCACAGCTCACCGACGCTCTGACGCAGAGATCTATGTTCCTCAGGGGGGAGGAGATCCTCACGCCCCTCACCGTTCAACAGGTACGTGCCCTTTGCCATCAAAGCATGTTTTTAAAAGACACTCCTGCGCTTTCACATTCATGGCTTTGATTCAAATAAGTAACTGCCACAAACCATTCAAATGAGTTTGGTTCCTGATCAGAATAAAGAAGATACCCCTGCTGAAGGGAGGAGACAAAGTTGATCATTTTCTTAGAGGTAGTGATGCCGCGTTTCAAAGAGGACTGGGTCTGATGGAGATTTCCTGAGTTCGAGTCCTGACACACTACTTTCTGTTCTTGGGGAGTGCAGTCATTGTGTCTGTTTCCTCCTCTGTAAGGCAGGGATAGTGATCATACCTAATTCATAGGATTCTTGTAAGGATAATAATAAATATATGCCAGTTACTTAAGTACCAGATAAACATGAGCTATCATAATTTATTGTTATTATTATGTAGTAGTGCTTAGTTTCCCTTCTGCTACTGCCTCGAGCCAATTATATGTGCCAGCCCATCTAATATCAGTTTCTTGATTAGATAAGTAAAATTGCTAACCATGCCATCAAGAAAATTTTTCTGTGTACAAAGTAGATCATGAGGGGTGCCTGGGTGGCTCAGTTGGTTAAGCATCTGCATTCGGCTCAGGTCATGATCCCAGGGTCCTGGGACTGAGGCCCCCCCCCCGCCCCCGTCGGGCTCCCTGCTCAGTGGGGAGTCTGCTTCTCCCTCTACCCCTTACCCCACTCATGCTTGCTTTCTCAACTTGCTCTCTCTCTCTCTAATAAATCAAAATCTTTTAATAAGTAGATTATGAGAAGGTGATCAGGAGAAAGCTCAGGTCTTAATTGTTGTCTTAAACCTGATAAAANCTGGGGCCCCCCCCCCCCCGGTCGGGCTCCCTGCTCAGTGGGGAGTCTGCTTCTCCCTCTACCCCTTACCCCACTCATGCTTGCTCTCTCAACTTGCGCGCGCTCTCTCTCTCTCTCTCTCTAATAAATCAAAATCTTTTAATAAGTAGATTATGAGAAGGTGATCAGGAGAAAGCTCAGGTCTTAATTGTTGTCTTAAACCTGATAAAATTTGTAGCTGTATATATATATATGTGTTGGTTTAGCTTTTTTCCTATAACTCAACATGAAAACTTGAGTTTGAAAGCCTGATATTTAAAGGAGGTCTGAGTGAATCCTACTGTAAAATGAGTGAGGGAGCTCCAGTTCCCCCTTCCTTTAGACATCTGTGTTTTCCTAGATGGTACTGATTGACTTGGTATTGGGGACCCAAGTGTCACTCCTGTTCAGTGCGTGTGTCTTCAAGGGGGGCAGGGATGGACTTCCCTGCCTGGGCTGTCCATGGTCAGCAGGAGACAGTCACCGTGTCTCCTGTCCCACAGGCGGAAGACAGCAGAGACTCCTTGGCCATGGCACTTTATGCTCGCTGCTTCGAGTGGGTGATTAAGAAGATTAACAGCAGGATCAAAGGCAAAGATGACTTTAAATCTATTGGCATTCTTGACATCTTTGGATTCGAAAACTTTGAGGTATGCTTTCTCTCCCCTTATTGGATGATTTATTCAAATAAATATTGATATAATTCTCCCCAGATTTTTTCCCCCCTTTTCTTCACCTGTATGTGTAAGGGCACTAAAGATAACTTGTTGAATGGTCCCCCCCCATTTAGGTTAATCACTTTGAGCAGTTCAATATAAACTATGCAAATGAGAAACTTCAGGAATATTTCAACAAGCATATTTTTTCTCTGGAACAACTAGAATATAGCAGGTAAGCACTCATAGGATTCCACTTCAATTTTTTTTTTAAATCAGTCACTAAATTAGATAGTTTTAAAGCTCTATTTTATTATAACTTAGCCCTTTTAAATCTTGCTACAGGGAGGGATTGGTGTGGGAAGACATTGACTGGATAGACAATGGTGAATGCTTGGACCTGATTGAGAAGGTAACATTGTTGAAGCATTGTAGCAGTCCCAAGGGTGTCCCGCTGGGCTGATTCATATTTATGGGAACAAAATAGCTTGTGCCAACATGCACATCAAGGATGTGAATGCTTAGAACACAATGGACCATTTGGAAACATACATGCAAATGTGCAAGGTTAATTTAAATACTTGGCTGCTTCAAACCTATTGTCTCATTGAACTCCATATTTTAGAATCAACAGTGTGTGAATTGGCTTCACTTAGACTTTAAATCAGCATCGAAAGCTTTGCCACCACCAGTCGTAGACTGGCCAATTATAATTTTGTCCCCAGAATTGTGGTGGGTCCATTTTTCCATGTTTCTATGGAACTTAAATTCACCGGACGTCTTCATAGTGTCATTCTGCATTATTTTTAAACCAAGAAGTTGTTGTGCCTTTTCCTGTAACAAACACTTACTTGAGAGAGGGGGAAGGGAGCTCTGAAATATTTTGAGGCATTCAGCTTTTAATTCATGTAACTTTTTTCCTCTCTTCTAGAAACTTGGTCTCCTAGCCCTTATCAATGAAGAAAGCCATTTTCCTCAGGCCACAGACAGCACCTTATTGGAGAAGTTACACAATCAACATGCTGTATGTCAAAACCTACCAATTCTTAATTATGTCTGAGTAGCTGATCTGTGGATTAAGATTACACATAAGATATTTCAGTGCTGTTGGCTCCACTGTGTTTCCCACATGTAATTTTTTTCTCAAACCAAAGCTCTCTTCTCCAGTTGCTAGAACTAAGTTGAAATAAGTTAAAGGGATAGATTTGGGGCTACTCATCAGAAGGTGCCCACATTTAGTTGAGGAGTATAGAATTTAACCTCACTTCTGCAGTGACAGACAAGACCTACATGGTTTTGATAAAGTGTGTTACACGCTCTGACCTAAACATCTGATGCGTGGTGGGTTTTCAAAATTGTTGTCACGATCTGTTGTAGTTAATTCTCTTGGGAAGTCAGTGCAAATCAGTAAGTGAAATTAGGCATTTGTATTTGTTTCTTTATTAGAATAACCACTTTTACGTGAAGCCGAGAGTTGCAGTCAACAATTTTGGAGTGAAACACTACGCTGGAGAGGTAACTTCCTAATTGAGATTCTTAGTGATATCTGCCCAGTTGGTAGAGAAATAGTGATTTCAGAAGCCAATCATAAATGTTATCAAAATGACTTCTCTTCGTGGGTCTGGCTTTGCAAGGAGATGCTTATGACCGGAAGTTATTCTTTTGATCAGTTGTACCGTTTCTCATTTTTTTTTTGTAAAAACCAGGTGCAGTATGATGTCCGGGGCATCTTGGAGAAGAACAGAGATACCTTTAGAGATGATCTTCTCAACTTGCTAAGAGAAAGCCGGTATGCCCGTCTCCTCCCCAAGACATCCTTAGCAAGCAAACTATTGTTTGTGCAAATGCTTTTAATTTACAAATATAGAAAAATTAATATGGAAGCAACTTGATTTATTATCTCCTTTCATGGGCAATATTTCCTTAATAACATGACCGAGATACAGAAAGTGATATGAGTAGCAGTGACTTCCGTTTAATGAGGTACCACGAGAACAGCATGCGTATCTGCGAGTTAGAGACTATGAACCCTGGTATGCAGATGAACAGACTGATTCTTGGAGCAGGGAAGTCTCTTGCCCAAGAACCCACAGCTAGTCTCGATTTGCTCTGCTTGGTTCCAGAACCTAGGATCTTAACCAGGATGACCTCCTTTCTTCACAACAAGCTTAGAGCTATGTGTTAAATTGGTTTCAGCCTTGGGTCTGTAGGACCCATTTGTCTCTAGTTTAAGGGATGTCAGAAAAAATAAGCAAGTATTAAGTCAGCTAAGATGACAGACTTACACGTTCATTTACTCATTCATGACTTGTAAATTCACACCATTACATCAGTAGTTGGTTGGTCTGGCTGTTTATGTGCATTAAAGCAGGAGGCTATGTGGGAGAGCAGGGGGGGAGATAACCCTTGGGGTAAAGCTTTCGATACTTGTTTCAGATTCAGCATGAATCTGTAACAGAAACAAATTTTTATTATCCAAGGAAGGAAGGTAGGGCAATTATTAAAAACCCTAATACTTTTAGGAATGTGAATGTTGGGTGGCCACCTGGACACACAGACAGCTGTGAATTGGGGTGAAGGAAGGACACCTACAATGTCAGTTTAGGAGCTTAGAACTGGAAGATACTTAGATTTGTTTTAACTTTGCTGAAAGTGTGAAGATTCCCCGTTTATAGCACTGTCACCTGTTCTTATTTTTAGATGAACTTTTGGATCTATAAAAATGGTGATGTTCAGGGGCCCTGGCTGGCTCAGTCAGTAGAGATGTGACTCGATCTCGGGTCCTGAGTTTGAGCCCTATGTTGGGGGTAGAGTTTACTTTAAAAAAAAAAAAAAAAGTTAAAAAAAATAATAGTGGTGATGTTTTAAAAATACTATAGCATGTTACCTATCAAAGCAATTTCTTAGTTGTTAGATTTTAAATGATACATTTATAAATGACCTTGATGTTAAATAGAAGCCTTTGGCTGTGGAAAGATCACAGGTGTGGAGGTCAGCAGGGTAGCATTTGGCTGGCCTCCTTTGCCATCATGAAAAGGGGTTTTGTGACTGGAGTAAAGAAGTTTCTGTTCCAGTCCAGGTTTCTCTCAGCAAAACTGTGAGGGGCTTGCGCTGTTGCTGGCTCTGCTCTCTTTCACCTTTGACATCTGTGACATTTTAGTGGAACCCGAGCTCTTCTCCAAAGTGCTCGAAGCATAGTTAGAGAACTTCAAAGGGTGAGCATGAAATTGCGCCCTGGAACAAAAATGAGAAAGGGATGCAGCAAA
>NC_048220.1:134044107-134046803 GCF_002007445.2 Ailuropoda melanoleuca
GAGTAGCAGTGACTTCCGTTTAATGAGGTACCACGAGAACAGCATGCGTATCTGCGAGTTAGAGACTATGAACCCTGGTATGCAGATGAACAGACTGATTCTTGGAGCAGGGAAGTCTCTTGCCCAAGAACCCACAGCTAGTCTCGATTTGCTCTGCTTGGTTCCAGAACCTAGGATCTTAACCAGGATGACCTCCTTTCTTCACAACAAGCTTAGAGCTATGTGTTAAATTGGTTTCAGCCTTGGGTCTGTAGGACCCATTTGTCTCTAGTTTAAGGGATGTCAGAAAAAATAAGCAAGTATTAAGTCAGCTAAGATGACAGACTTACACGTTCATTTACTCATTCATGACTTGTAAATTCACACCATTACATCAGTAGTTGGTTGGTCTGGCTGTTTATGTGCATTAAAGCAGGAGGCTATGTGGGAGAGCAGGGGGGGAGATAACCCTTGGGGTAAAGCTTTCGATACTTGTTTCAGATTCAGCATGAATCTGTAACAGAAACAAATTTTTATTATCCAAGGAAGGAAGGTAGGGCAATTATTAAAAACCCTAATACTTTTAGGAATGTGAATGTTGGGTGGCCACCTGGACACACAGACAGCTGTGAATTGGGGTGAAGGAAGGACACCTACAATGTCAGTTTAGGAGCTTAGAACTGGAAGATACTTAGATTTGTTTTAACTTTGCTGAAAGTGTGAAGATTCCCCGTTTATAGCACTGTCACCTGTTCTTATTTTTAGATGAACTTTTGGATCTATAAAAATGGTGATGTTCAGGGGCCCTGGCTGGCTCAGTCAGTAGAGATGTGACTCGATCTCGGGTCCTGAGTTTGAGCCCTATGTTGGGGGTAGAGTTTACTTAAAAAAAAAAAAAAAAAGTTAAAAAAAAAATAATAGTGGTGATGTTTTAAAAATACTATAGCATGTTACCTATCAAAGCAATTTCTTAGTTGTTAGATTTTAATGATACATTTATAAATGACCTTGATGTTAAATAGAAGCATTTGGCTGTGGAAAGATCACAGGTGTGGAGGTCAGCAGGGTAGCATTTGGCTGGCCTCCTTTGCCATCATGAAAAGGGGTTTTGTGACTGGAGTAAAGAAGTTTCTGTTCCAGTCCAGGTTTCTCTCAGCAAAACTGTGAGGGGCTTGCGCTGTTGCTGGCTCTGCTCTCTTTCACCTTTGACATCTGTGACATTTTAGTGGAACCCGAGCTCTTCTCCAAAGTGCTCGAAGCATAGTTAGAGAACTTCAAAGGGTGAGCATGAAATTGCGCCCTGGAACAAAAATGAGAAAGGGATGCAGCAAAGTGAGAAGTGGTGGGAAGCCTTGATGGTGCCTCCTTGAGAGGGGTGGGTGGATGCTCAGATGTGGTCCCGGCCTTCCCTGCTCTTGGGGAAGCCACCCGCCCCCCGCTTCACAGCCCGTGGCTCAAGCATCTTCCATACTTTTTATTAGTAGTGGCAATTTTATAGAACTTTTTAGCAGTAACATAAATTCTAAAATCACCCTCATTTGTCAAGTGAAAAATGAGGCTAAGCCCAGCATCTGCCCGAGTCCCGTAGCTTGGAAGGGATGGGGGCAGGACTGAAACCCTAGTGCGCATCACTGCCGTTGAGCACCTTTCCCTCCGTTAACGGGGTGGATCTGCGAAACCGTGAGATGTGCAGAAACATCTCCCTCCTCCAGGCAAGCACATCAAGGCTGCAGGAAACTAGGTGGCCCTCTGGAAGCGCAGCACTCCTCAGTGGCATGTCACCCTGGTCGCTTGCAGCCCAATCTGCTTCTCTTCTGCCAGAGTCTAGTGCTCAGAAGGTGGCCACAATTTTTTTATTTCTGTGCCTAAAGCTCTTTGGCAATGGTTGCTTTGAAGTCTTTGGAAGCTGTCCTAGCTTTTCCTGGACTCCATGGGTTACTTTCAGTGGGAACAGGCATTATAATTACAGTACTCCAGCACCTAATAATTGGGCCCCTCATGGCCCCCCTGCTCTCTGCTCACACAGATTTGACTTCATCTATGACCTGTTTGAACACGTGTCAAGCCGCAATAACCAGGATACCTTGAAATGTGGAAGCAAACATCGAAGGCCCACAGTCAGCTCACAGTTCAAGGTTAGTCTACACTGCTGGCTCCCATGAATCCCTGGTTGCTGTGATTTTAGGAATTGAAAGCAGGAATTGTTGGGATGTGAGGTCCATGGAAGAGTTTGGTTTTTTTTCTCTTTTATGGCCCTAGACGGTGCTTTCAAAATAAAATACACTTTTTCTGAGTCAGATGAAAACACGTAGATATTTTTTTGTCTTGTTAAAAATAAATAGTTACTTATTCTAAGTTGAAGAACTGTTTGGCCATGTGAGATCACTTTGATTTGTGTTTAGAGGCTCTTATGATTATGGAGTATATTTCTTTCCATGTTTGGATTTTTTTATTTTTCCCACATGTGTTTAGAGTACCATAACTGCGGGGCGCCTGGGTGGCTCAGTCGTTAAGTGTCTGCCTTCGGCTCAGGGCGTGATCCCGGGGTCCTGGGATCGAGCCCCGCATCGGGCTCCCTGCTCCACTGGGAGCCTGCTTGTTCCTCTCCCACTCCCCTGCTTGTGTTCCCTGTCTCACTGGCTCTCTCTCTCTGTCAAATAAATAAATAAAATCTTAAAAAAAAAAGTATCATAACTGGGAATAATGACCAAGTAAGC